>NW_015160948.1:96281-111097 GCF_001447785.1 Gekko japonicus
AGCTCTGCAACTTACCTGGCTGCTTCTTGCTCTGACTGAGGGCTGCTGGCAGCAAGGGATGGGGCTTGTTGCATGTGTTCGCCCCCTGGGCTCTTTACTGCTAGAGCTCCGGTTCTGTGCGCTCCTGCAGGAAATGACCCCTGGAGCCAGGGACTAAAAAACCGTGAGCTACCTCACACTATCTCAGCTTAGAGGGAACACTGAGTCGGATGGCTTATTTCCCCCTTCCTGTCCTCTTTCTTGCAAAGCTAATTCCCAAGACAGTAGGATTGCCTGGCTGCCAGCAGACTCCGCTGCCTGACACACACACACCCTGCACTGTACACCACCGGTTTTGCTTTTCAGAAGCACCAATCTCTGGACGCATGCACCCCCCCCCCCAATGAGGCCTGGATGCTGAGTGGAAGCCCTTGGACCCCTCCTGCCCTCCTAGAACAACAAGGGCTGCACCTTTGGGATTTCCCTGCAGCTGAGAGAAGAAGAAGAACAGATTGGACTTATACCCCGCCCTTCACTACCCAAGGGAATCTCAGAGTGGCTTACAAACTCCTTTTCCCTCCCCCTCCCCACCACAGACACCCTGGGAGGTAGGCGGGGCTGAGAGAGCTCTCTCGAGAACTGCTCCTGAGAGAACAGCTCCGAAAGAACTTGTAACTGACCCAAGGTCACACCAGCAGCTGCATGTGGAGGAGTGGGGAATCAAACCCGGTTCTCCCAGATTAGAGTCCATCATTCTTAACCACTACAGCACACTGGCTCTCGATGGAAGAAGGAGATTGGATTTATACCCCGCCCTTCATTACCCGAAGCGGTCTCAGAGTGGTTTACAGTCTCCTTTCCCTTCCCCTCCCCACAAAAGATATCCTGGGAGGTGGGTGGGGCTGAGAGAGCTCTGACAGAAACTGCTCTTTTTCAAGGACAGCTCTGACAGAACCATGGCTTGCCCAAGGTCATCCAGCAGGTGCAAGTGGAGGAGTGGGGAATCAAACTGGGTTCTCCCAGATTAGAGTCCACGAGAGCCAGTTTGATGTGGTGGTGAAGTGCGCGGACTCTAATCTGGGAGAATCGGGTTTGATTCCTCCACTCCTCCACTTGCACCCACTGAATGACCTTGGGCAAGCCATGGTTCTGTCAGAGCTGTCCTTGAAAAAGAGCCGTTTCTGTCAAGAGCTCTCTCAGCCCCGCCTACCTCCCAGGGTGTCTGTTGTGGGGAGGGGGAGGGAAAAGGAGTTTGTAAGCCGCTCTGAGACTCCTTTGGGTAGTGAAGGTAAAAGGTAAAGGTTCCCTTGCTTGAAAGCCAGTCGAGTCCGACTCTAGGGTTGCGGTGCTCATCTCTGTTTCAAAGCCGAAGAGCCAATCTCTTCTTCTTCTTCTCTTCTTAACCACTCTGCAGCTATGCCCGAGAAAGCCTGGCAGGCGAGCGTAGCCCGAGCCTTCAGACAATCACTCACGGCGATGCCAGGGAAGCTAGAGGGCACCCTTTGCTCCGGCCAGCCGAGCTGTCGAGGGCTAGAGGGAGGGGGACGTGGGTGGGTCGGCCCCTGCAGGAAAGAGGGGGAACAGACTGATGAAGGCTTCTCTCTTCTGGCCCTCGTTCTCCAGAGCTGGCAAGAGGCCGCGCCAGGCCGGTTGTTTTAACCTCGGCGGTTTCCAGTCCCACACACTCCCTTCCCAAACAGCTGCGAATGATCTCGGCAGCCCGCAAAGGCCCCTTCGGTGCCAAACTTTTGTTCCCGCTGCTGAAGATGAGATCCTGCTGCAGATGTTCCCTTTGTGTACTCTGAAGGAGAATATTTTTGGGGGGGGCAGGATCATGCCCGTTGGCTTCAATATCACGTGCCGCCATAGGGTGGCCAGTTCTGGGTCTGGAAATCCCTGAAGGTTTGGGGGTGGAGCCTGGAGAGAACATAAGAGGAGCCCTGCTGGAGCGGACCAGTCATCCATCTAGTCCAGCCTCCTGTCTCGCACAGCAGCCAGCCAGTTCCTCTGGAGGGCCAACAACAGGGCAGGGAGACCAAGGCCTTCCCCTGATAAGAACACCAGAAGAGCCCTGCTGGATCAGACCAGTGAGGGTCCACCTAGTCCAGCATCCTGTCTCACACAGTGGCCAGCTAGTTCCCCTGGAAGGCCAGCAACAGGGCACAGAGGCTGAGTCCTTCATAAGGACATATGAAGAGCCCTGCTGGATCAGACCAGGGGTCCATCTAGTCCAGCATCCCGTCTCACACCGGGGCCAACCAGTTCTCCTGGAGGACCAGCAACAGGGCATAGAGGCCGAGGCCTTCATAAGAACATCAAAGGAGCCCTGCTGAGTCAGACCAGTGAGGGTCCACCTAGTCCAGCATCCTGTCTCACACAGTGGCCAACCAGTTACCCTGGAGGACCAGCAACAGGGCAGAGAGGCCGAGGCCTTCATAAGAGTATAAGAAGAGCCCTGCTGGATCAGACCAGAGGTCCATCTAGTCCAGCCTCCTGTCTTACACAGGGGCCAGCCAGTTCCTCTGGAGGGCCAACAACAGGTCATAGAGGCCGAGACCTTCATAAGAATATAAGAAGAGCTGGATCAGACCAGTGGTTAGCGTTAGTCCAGCATTCCTATCTCACGCAGTGGCAAACCAGTTCCCCTGGAGGACCAGCAACAGGGCAGAGAGGCCGAGGCCTTCATAAGAGTATAAGAAGAGCCCTGCTGGATCAGACCAGAGGTCCATCTAGTCCAGCCTCCTGTCTTACACAGGGGCCAGCCAGTTCCTCTGGAGGGCCAACAACAGGGCAGAGAGGCCGAGGCCTTCCCCTGATGTTGCCTCCTAGCACTGGGATTCAGAAGCTGACTGCCTCTGAATGTGGAGGTTCCCTTTTGTCACCAAGACTAGTAGCCATTGATGGACCTCTCCTCCATGAATCTCACTTCCTTTTAAAACTATTTATTCCTGCGCCCATCAGTACATCCTCTGGTAGCGAATCCCACATGTGTAAAGGAGTCTGGCTGGGGGAGGGATCTCAGCAGAGATGTAGCACCAGAGAATCTACCCTCCGAATCAGCCTTTTTCTTCAAGTACGGCTGCCACCTCTGGGTTGGGGAATTCCTGGATATTTGGGGGTGGAGCCTGGGAAGGGCGGGGTTTGGAAAGGGGGACTTCCGGGCTCTTTTTGTAGCAGGAGCTCCTTTGCATATTAGGCCACACACCCCTGATGTAGCCAATCCTCCAAGAGCTTACAGTAGCCCCTGTAAGAAGAGCTCTGTAAGCTCTTGGAGGATTGGCTACACTAGGGGTGTGTGGCCTAATATGCAAAGGAGCTCCTACTACCAGTAGAGCCCTGGGTTGAGAGTGTGTGACTGGCTGAAGGCTGCGAGCTTCCATGGCACAAGTGGGGATTCAAACCTGGGTCTCCCATGTCCTAATCTGACCACTATATCAAACTGTCTCAGTTGCCATGGAGGGCCAACAAACAGGGCATCGAGGCCAAAGCCTTCCCCTGATGCTGCTTCCTAGCAATGTCATTCAGAGGTTTACTGCCTCTCAAGGTAGAGGTTCCAGTCATCATGGCTAGTAGCCATTTGATGGACCTCTCTTTCCTCAGTCTGTATAATCCCCCTCTAAAGTGGTCTATGCTCATAACCCTGAATACCTCCACTAGCAGTGAAATCCGCTATTGAGTAATTTGTTGAGTAAAGAGTACTTCTTTTTGTCCATCCTGAATCTATTGCCAATTGCAAAAGATTCTCAGATCTAGAAATGGGGTCTCATCACCTCCTGATGCTCAAAAGGAGAACATCGATACTGTTGTACACTGAAGCACCCGCAAGGGCAGGTATTAGCATGTCTATTTCGGGTGTTACTTTTACGTTAGAATTTAATTGCAGACCATTTGTTATGATGTCACCTTTCTAAGACTTTGATGCTATCAATTTAAATCAATCAGTCCGTTCAAAGCAAAGCTAACCTAAGACTGTATTTCAACACACTCTATTAGTATTCACATGCGGTACGTGAAGATTAACATTTCAACTGCTGCTGGGCTAATGTACCTTGTAACAACCTGGAGAAAAGACACAATTAAGATATAAACTCACTAACTACCACCAGTATCTCTCCTTTCCAACCGAGAGTAATTGGGGGTGATTATTATTTACTAATATTACTGGTATATTTCTAGTCTCCAAACATACAATACATTTTCCTAAAAGGATAAAGGCTAATGTCTCCTGGCCATGATCTTAATTTACAGCCTGGGTCTTTTGTTCAGCTAATGTCAAATCAGGTTGATGACCCTTCATTCTCATTATCAATACATAGCTCTGTCTTCTTGGTGCTTGGGGGGGGGGTCAACAGTGAGAGGGCTTCTACTGTCCTGGCCCCACTGGTGGACCTCCTGATGGCACTGGTATTTCTGGCCACTGTGTGACACAGAGTGTTGGACTGGATGGGCCTTTGGCCTGATCCAACATTGGCGTCTCTTATGTTCTTATGTTCTTATCTCTGTTAACTGAAAAACAAGTTGTGATTCTGGGAGCTCTCCAGGCCCCACCGGGAGATTGGCCACCTTGTTAGTGCCTTTGGCATCTCATCACACGGAACAGGTGTAGAGACAAACTGTCCCTTTACCCTGCGGATCCCGTAGAAAAGAGCACGTTTCTGGTAATATGTTCGAGACTAACAAAGAACCCCTTCAAGACTGTCTCTCCGTAGCAGGAGAAAAGAAGTGAGCGGTGTGACTCACGAAAGCTCCTCTCCTGCCCCAAATGTGGTTAGCCTTTAAAGTGCTCCTGGACTCTGGTTCTTTTCTGCTGCTACGGACGGGCTAACACGGCTGCCCATCTTGATCTACCTGCAGATCCAGTGTCTCATCTACCCGTTAACACAGTATTCTTGGCAGGGGTCATTTCGTAGAAAGAGAGGAGCAGGAGCTCATTAGCATAGCTCATGAGCATAACTCATTTGCATATGCCACACCCCCTGACATCACCGGAAGTGTGTCAGAAGGCAACACCCACCGCTCAGGCTCCACTGGACTGTTTTGGATTGCTAGCTATGGGGGGGGGGACGTGTAGATCTGTCCTCACAGAGGAGGGAGAGCTTGTGCCTGAATAAGACTTGGTCTTAAAGGTGCCACTGGACTGTTTTGGATTGCTAGCTATTGGGGGGGGGGCGTGCAGATCTATCCTCGCAGAGGAGGGAGAGCTTGTACCTGAATAACACTTGGTCTTAAAGGTCCCACTGGACTGTTTTGGGTTGCTAGCTATTGGGGGGGGATGCAGGTGTGTCCTCGCAGAGGAGGGAGATCTTGTACCTGAATCAAACTTGGTCTTAAAGGTGCCACTGGACTGTTTTGGATGGGGGGCCAGGGGGGAGCTCTGCAGCTTACCTGGCTGCTTCTTGCTCTGACTGAGGGCTGCTGGGAGCAGGGGGTGGGGCTTGTTGCATGTGCCCGCCCCCCTGGGCTCTTTACTGCCGGAGCTCCGCTCCTGTGCGCTCCTACAGGAAATGACCCCTGATTCTTGGTGATGGCTGTAGCCTGTTGGTCTACAAGCAGAGAGTCCTGATTTTCACTGTGTACCCATGGGCCATTCACTCAGTCTCAGTCTAACCAGCCTCACAGGGTTGTTGTGCAGATAAAAAAGGGGAAGTGGGACTCATGGGTAACTGGGTTAGGTGGTCAAAGGGGAAGGTATTTGTGAATTTCCTGCATTGTGCAGGAGGTTGGACTAGATGACCCCACAGGTCCCTTCCAGCTGTGTGATTCTATGATGGAGGGAAAGAACGAGAGATTGTCCACACTTTGTTTAGCATCACACCTCTCTTTTAAGTTGTAATGTTCTGGCTCTTCCTGATCATTATATTATAACGAGCCCGATCATCTATGGGGAGGGAGGGGCAGGTGAACAAGTATTTTGGGAGGGGGGCTTCCACAGGATATAATGGCCATAGAGGCCCCCCTCCAAAGGAGTCGTTTTCTCCGGGAGAAACTGATCTCTGTACTCTGGAGAAGGTGCGATTCCAGGAGATCCAGGAGATTCCAGGAGATCTCCGGGGTCTACCTGGAGATTGGCAACCCTATGGGCAGGCCCGTGCCAAATCAGCACGCAGCCCCCATACTTCAAAGCTGGGAGTTGCCCGCCCTTGGTTTATTTATTTATTTTATTTATTTATTAAGATTTATACCCCGCCCTCCCCGCAGAGCAGGCTCAGAGCGGCTTACAAGGGGCAACGCCCATATAAAACAGATAAAAGCAATAAAAACATTAATAACAATAACAATTGTACTCAATTTAACAAGATGGTCTCCAGATGGTTCTCCAGGGTGATGTTATCCTGTAGCTCAACCCGGTAAATCCAGTGGCCACGCAGAAATTGTGGCAGATCTTCCTGGGCCATCCTTGACCCCAATGTTGTCCGCCTCATTGGTGGCGGTGGTAGTGGTGGCCCGTATGTGAAAGCCTGGTGGAAGAGCTCCGTCTTACAGGCCCTGCGGAACTGCATAAGGTCCCGCAGGGCCCTGATCTCCTCCGGGAGCTCGTTCCACCAGGTTGGGGCTACCACTGAAAAGGATCTGGTCCTAGTCGTGGCGAGCCTTGCCTCCCAGGGGCCTGGTTGAACAGGTCTGCAAATTCGAAACAGAGCAAGCTCTCTCTTTCTCCCTCTCGGACCACAAAACTGTTCAGGAAAGCCTAAGCACAGACGTGGCCAGGGGGCATAGTCTGTGAGGCTCAGAAAACCTGCAGCTGTAAAAACAAAAAAAAACAAAAAAAAACCCTATTGTCGCTGGAGAAGTCAGCCCAGCCCAGGTCTGCGGGGAACGGCTTTCCTTTCTTCCCCCCTCCCTTCTTTTTCCCCTCCCACTCTGAGTCCTGACCCTTCTGACTCTGACTCAGAGGAGCTGCAGGAGAGAGCCAGCAGGGGTTAGGGAGGAGACGGCTGGCCTCCTCCTCCTGCATGCTACAGTTGCCAGCCTCCAGGTGGGGCCTGGAGATCCCCCGCTATTACAACTAATCTCCAGGCAACAGAGATCAGTTCCCCTGGAGGAAACGGCTGCTTTGGTGGACTCTGTGGCATCGTAACCTGCAGAGGTCCTGCCCCTCCCTAAACCCCACCCTCCCCAGGCTCCACCCCCCCAAATATCCAGGTATTTCCCACCCTACTGCTAGCCACCGGACTGCAGGCTGCTCTCAGCAATGCAAAACGGCCAGGAGTATCCTGCAGGGAAGTTGTAGAGATCTGATTTGCTATCGACTGATAAGAGGCAAACGTCTACAAGCATGGACGGCTTCAAAAGGGAATTAGATAAGCATATGGAGCAGAGGTCCATCAGTGGCTATTAGCCACAAGGTATAGATAGGGACTCTGGGGCAAGTGATGCTCTGTCATCTTGGTGCTTGGGGGGGGTCAACAGTGGGATGGCTTCTAATGTCCTGGCCCCACTGGTGGACCTCCTGATGGCACTTGGTATTTCTGGCCACTGTGTGATACAGAGTGTTGGACTGGATGGGCCTTTGGCCTGATCCAACATTGGCATCTCTTATGTTCTTATGTTCTTATGTTTAATTGCTCACCACTTCTGTTGTTTGGTGTACTGTTTTTTTGTGGTGTAGTAGTCTGTTGTGGGAAGGGGAAGGGAAAGGGGTTTGTAAGCCGCTCTGAGACTCCGAGTGAAGGGCTGGGTATAAATCCAATCTCCTCCTCTTCCTCTTCTTAGAATCATAGAATGTTAGAGTTGGACCTTGCAGGTCATCTAGTCCAACCCCCTGCACTCTGCAGGAGCCTAGCCGAAAGATAGCCCTGCAATATACCCGAAAGAGGGTCGTCCAGCCTCTGCTTGAAAATGTCCAGCGAAGGAGCATCCACCACTTCTTCTTCTTCTTTTTTCTTCTTTTGTCACAGGGGCTCCCTCCTCTGGTGAGGCCCATCTGCCCTACATGAAGAAGAGAAGAAGAAGAAGAAGAAGAAGAGATTGGATTTATACCCCACCCTTCACTCAGAGTCTCAGAGCAGCAGACAGACTCCTTTCCCTTCCCTTCCCTTCCCCACATCAGACACCCTTTGAGGTAGGTGGGGCTGAGAGAGCTCTCTCCAGAACTCTCCTTGAGAGAACAGCTCCGACAGAACTATGGCTTGCCCAAGGTCATCCAGCAGGTGCAAGTGGAGGTGTGGGGAATCAAACCCGGTTCTCCCATATTAGAGTCTTAACCACGACGCCAAACTGGCTCTCAAAATGAGAGCTCCCCACGTGGGAATGGCCTGCCAGAGGAGGTGGGTGAAGCAGTGCTCTTGTGAAGTTCTGCCGCTTTCATAAGACGACGCTAAATCCCATCCTGCCTTTTCTAGCTGAACTGAACAGAACTGAGGCTATCTTGCTTTGGTCGCATGAGAAGAGATAAGTCCCTGGAAGACAGAATAATGCTGGGGAAAGTGGGGGGCAGCAGGAAAAGAGGAAGACCCGACAGGAGGTAGACAGGCTCCGTCAAGGAAGCCACAAAGGCCCTCCGTTTGCAAGAGCTGAGCAAGGAAGGTTGTTAGGAAGAGGACATTTTGGAGGACATTAATTCACAGGGGCCATCATAAGTCAGGAGCGACTTGACCGCACTCTACACAGAGAGAGAGAGAGAGAGAGAGAGAGAGAGAACGGTGGAAAGAAAGAAAGAAAGAGAGAGAGAGAGAGAATGGTGGAAAAAAAGAAAGAGAGAGAGAGAGAACAGTGGAAAGAAAGAAAGAGAGAGAGAGAATGGTGGAAAGAAAGAGAGAGAGAGAGAATGGTGGAAAGAAAGAGAGAGAGAGAGAACGGTGGAAAGAAAGAAAGAGAGAGAGAGAGAGAATGGTGGAAAGAAAGAGAGAGAGAGAGAGAACGGGGGAAAGAAAAAGAGAGAGAGAGAGAACAGTGGAAGGAAAGAAAGAGAGAGAGAGAATGGTGGAAAGAAAGAAAGAGAGAAAGAGAGAATGGTGGAAAGAAAGAGAGAGAGAGAGAACGGTGGAAAGAAAGAAAGAGAGAGAGAGAATGGTGGAAAGAAAGAAAGAAAGAGAGAGAATGGTGGAAAGAAAGAAAGAAAGAGAGAGAATGGTGGAAAGAAAGAAAGAGAGAGAGAGAGAGAGAGAGAGAGATGGGGGGAGGGAGGGAGAGGTGGAAAGAAAGCAAGGGGAAGGGGAAGACCAACTGGGGAGGCATGCCTCCCTTTCACTTCCCTAGCCAACCTGCCAGGACCGGCACAATGTGTGTGAAAGAGCTGCATGCGGCTCCTGGGTCGCAGTTTGGCCACCCCTGCCATAAAGTCTAGGAGAAATGGGCGTGCCAGGGTCACACGGCATACCCGGTGAATTCCCTCCCGAGACATCACCCTCCCCAGCACTGTTCCAAACCTCCAAGAATTTCCCAAGCCAGATTTGGCAACTGTACACTATCAGCAAAAGAGTGGGTGCAGTGCAGGCCTTCGTGTGGGGGAGACACAGCAGGGTCAGCCGTTCTTGCCACTCCTGGCTGGGGGAATTCCTGGAGGTGTGTGGGGAGCAGGACCTGGGGAAGATAGGGTTTGGGGAGTGAGCTCAGTGAGGATGGGATAGCATAGACTCCACCCTTCGAAACTGCAGTTTCCTCCAGGGGAACCAATCTCCCAGTCTTGGAGAACAGCTGAGGTTCGGGAAGAGCTTCAGGTTGAGGGTAGCCAACCTCCGGGTGGGGCCTGGAGATCTCCAGGAATCACAGCTGTCCTCCAGGCCACAGAGACCGACCCCCCTGCTGAAAATGGCTGTCGTGGAGTGTGGACTGTATGGCATGATACCATGCCAATGTCCCTCCCCTCCCCTCCCCAAACCCCACCCTTCATAGACTGCAATCCCCAAATCTCCAGGAATTTCTCAGCCTTGAGTTGGTAACTGTATTCAGGCCCCACCTGGAGGTTGGTGGCTTTTCTCTGTAGGGTCGCCAGGTCCTACCGTCATAATAGCGGGGGGAGTCCCGGACGTCCCCGGGAGCTTCCCGGAAGTGACGCAATCACGTCGTGCACGTCGGGGGTGGGGCCACAATCATCCGAAGGGAAACCATATAGTTTTCCCTCGGATGATAGAGTGTCCCCCCGCAACGTGCCCACACGGTTGTGTCACCTCTGGGTGATATGTTCACACCAGGCACGTCACGCAGTTTGGGGGTGGGGTCCCCCCCCCCCCGCGCCGCCCGCTCCGGAACGGGCCTCTCGGGCGGGGGCTTCCCCACCCCCCGGGGGTGCTTGGCAACCCTATTACTGGGTGACCCGGGGCCAGCTTCTCTTCGCACTGGTTGGCTTTCAGTTTTTCATTTGTGTAAAAGAAACGGCTGTAAAAATATAACCGCCTCTTGCAAACACATTTGCCAGTAGGAGCGCCCACTTGTTTGTGTGAAAAGCAGAAGCATGTCGTACGATGTCTGCAATAAGGTTCAGCTCTTGAGCAACTGAATTCCCTGCAAGGCCAGCCCTTTGGGGGGCAATTTGCTCTCTGGGGTCCACAGAATTGAGCAAGAGACCTGGCAGACACAAACACACACGGTGCGCTTCTCCTCCCCAGCCGTTTCCTGCTCTTCTCCCAAAATAGAAACTGAAAGCTCTGAAAATATGAACTTTCTTCCCATTCCTTCTGCCTCCACTGTCCAGAAAAGAGGCCACTTGGGAAATCTGTTCTTGCCGCAGGACCCAAGGGCAGAGGCGACCCCGGAAGCTCCTGGGGAGGTGCCCTGCAGGCATTTGAGCCCAACTGTGCCAAAAGAGGAGACAGAGAAGCAGGGGGAAAGGACAGGTTAGGTTTTAGGAAGAAACCTGTAGGAGCGAGGGCTGCCAGCCTCCAGGTGGGGCCTGGAGATCTCCCGCTTTGACAACTGATCTCCAGCTGACAAGAGATCAGCTTCCCTGGAGAAAATGGCTGCCGTGAAGGGCGGACTCTCGGGCCTTGGACCTTGCTGAGGCTAAGGTGGCCAGCTGTAACTTACGGAATAGTGGGGGGAGTCCTCTTCTGTGCCTGGGAGTTTTCTGGTGCCATCTGGATGTGACGTCATCACGTTGGGGGCGGGGCCACAGTCCTTCGAGGGAAAACCATACGAATTTTCCCTTGAATGATAGAGCGTCCCCTGGTAACGTGCCCGACATGATGACGTCCCCTCTGGGTAGCGTCTTCACGTCACACACTTTGGGGGTGGGGTTCCCCCCGCCGGCCCAATATGGGCTGGTGGGGAACAAGCCTTTTCGAGCAGGGGTTTCCCCACCCCCCAGGGGGACCTGGCAACCCTAGCTGAGGCCCCTCCCCTCCCCAAACCCCGCCCTCTCCCGGATCCACCCCCAAAGCCTCCAGGTGTTTTCCGACCCAGACCTGGCGACCCTAGTGGGAGCTCTTAGTTCCCTCAGATGCGAATCAAGACTATTCAGAAGCCGCCCTGACCTGGATAGCCTCAAGGCAAGCCTGATCTCCTCAGATCTCAGAAGCTAAGCAGGGCCAACTCGGGCGAGTACTTGGAAGGGCGACCTCCATGGAATGCCAGAGGCAGGACACAGAGGCAGGCTACTCTAAGCCCCCTCTCTGGAAAATGTCCAAGCCCCTAGTAGGGGTGGCCAGACGTCAACCATGGCTTCCAGGCAAGCAGACAAAATGCTCACGGGTGCACACACGCACACACATGCACACTCACACAAATGTTCAAAAAACAATTGGGTGCAATGCAGGAAGGAAGAAAGGAAGGAAGGAGGGAAGGAGGAAGGGAGGGAGAAAGAGGAATGTCAGGGAGGGAGGGAGGGAGGGAGGAAGGAAGGAAGGAAGGAAGGAAGGAAGGAAGGAAAGAAGGAAGGAAGGAAGGAAGGAAGGAGAGGAAGGAAGACTGTAGTAATGATAATAATAATAATACAGGTACCCAGGGGTCATTTCGTAGAAAAAGAGGTGCGGGGGCTCATTTGCACAACTCATTTGCATATGCCACACCCCCTGACAAAGGGCAGGTATGTTTAAAATGCCATTCTTTCCCTTCCCCATCTGCCTCAGCGGGCGGGCCAGGAAAAGCAGCCGGGGGGGGGGGACCCTGGGCTCCTTACTGCCGGAGTGCCGTTCTGGCGCGTTCCGGCAGGAAATGACCCCTGCAGGTACCACATAGTGCTGCCAGCTCCAGATGGGGGAATACCTAGAGATGTTGGGAGTGGAGCCTGAGGACTTGGGAAGGGCAGGGACTTCCGTGGGGTACAATGCCACAAAGTCTACCTTCCAAACCGGCCCTTTTCTGCAGGGGAGCTGCTCTGTCTTCTGGAGATCCACTGTAATCCCAGAACCTGGAGGTTGTCACTCCTAACAGAGCCCCTGATCTAGAAAAGCCTCGATGTTGTTAGTGTAATGTACGCGGGCCGCCACCAGGGGTCCGTGGCTAAAGTTAGGAACTTGGTTCCCAAACACAAAGGGAACCTCGGATCCTGAACTACCTTGTGTCCACCAATAGACCCTCTGGCGGGAAATTCAAACCCTCCTATGGGGACCTTGTGTGTGCTGGGTGGTGTGTATATAGTTGGCCCTTGCAGGGCCAGTTTGTCTGTCGTGTGTGAAGTACAATAAAAGCGTCTGAACGCACGTCGTGGTCCGAGTCTCCATGCGGCGAACCCAGTACTTTTCAGATAGCTCCCCTTCACTGACAGCTTTCAATAATAATAATAATAATAATAATAATAATAATAATTAAATCGCACGCATTTGCAGCCGACGGGGATTTTTGTTCAGCTGAAGGCTTCAGACGTGTTCCGGACAGCATTCACTTCGGCTTGGCTTGATGACGTTAGTTCTTCCTGGGCTGCTTTTTGAATCGTAGCGCCACACTGCCACCGCCTGGCCGGATTGGCCCATCACAGGCTTCTTAATGCCGAAGAGGTCTTTTCCCCCCAAGGCTTCTGAGCTTACGAGCTGGGCATTCCATTCGCCGGCTAACACCTCCCCTACGGGGGTTTAGTGTACCCACCCTCTCTAAGCAGTGGTACCCATTTTATCTACTCACTGAAGCTTTCGAACCGCTGGGTGGATGAATATTTGTCAGGGATGCTCTTGGCTGGTCCTGCGTTGGGCAGGGGGCTGGACTAGATGGTCTGTAGGACCCGTTCCAGCTCTAGGATTCTATGGTTAAGGTTAGCTGTGAGTGACTCAACTAGCTTCCTTTGGAAGGAATCCAAATCTGTAGTACAGATTTTGTTGCTGTATTATAGTTTAAACTATTTCTCTAAATATACTCAAGTGGGGGGGGGTTACAGTAAAAAAACACACAGAAGAAAACAGCCTAAAGCAGAACAAAAGACCCAATGAAACAATAAGCGTTAAAGCCACCAATGTCTCCCCCCTCCCAACCCCCCCCCCAAAAAAAACCCTTCAAGAAGCTGCTGAACTCGACAGGTCTGACCCCACAAGGCTGAAGTTGGTTCCCAGTGCTTCATTCACATTTCATCCTTCCTTATTCACGAGTCCAGTCACAAACGTTGAGGACCATTTAAAAGCTCTGCACCCCACCAGCACGTACCAGACACCCCCACATTCAGGGATCTCTGCCCTCCGAGTGGACCCAAGCGGCTTCCTTTCCCAGGGCCCAGTTCTTTTGTTAAATGCTCCACAGTGGGGTGCCCCCAGGACAAATGCTCTTGCAGAAACTGGTAGCCTGAGACTCATTTTGGTGTGCAGGGCTTCCACATTATCCCCAATATTTGCGATTCGACTCATGAACAAGGAACAAGGAAATGCGACTTGGGAACTGGGAACCAACTTCAGCCTCCTCATTCACTTCCTAAAAACGAAACCCGGAGGCTGCTGAGTTTGTTGCAGGCGACCGCCTGGGGTGGGTGGGTCTTGAGACAAACGCCAAGGCCAGGTTTTGCAACCTGGGGAAACCCTGCAGCAGAAATATTCTAAGGGCTTCCTGCTTCCTCCTGCAGGCTGAAAGCAGACACAGACCTGTGCCGTTGCTAGCTTCCCTGGAAGTTCACCTGGCTGCCAAGATGGCCCGAGGGAACACGCTTTGGGCTGCCCTGCTGGTCTCTCTTTGGCTGGGGTTAGTCGAGGGCACCAACCCCGGCTTTGTGGGCAGGATCACGAGCAAAGGCTTGGATTATGGTATGTATCCTAATTCCCCTCTACTGCTCAACCGGCAGCCAGTGAATTGCATGACAGGCAGGTTCTTTGGAGATGTTTGTGCGTGCTGATGAAGAGCTCTTTGCTAAACCTGAGCTGCTGCAACCCAGGTCTTGCAAGCAGGCTGGAAGAATCCTGCTCAAATCGGCTCTTTGCTCTAAACTGGGCTCCTCAGCAGTGCTCCCCCTAAGCTGTGGAGTCTTGTGAGCAGGGCTATTTTTGGGCAGGAACGCACAGGAACGGAGTTCCGGCTGGCTCCCAAGTTGGCCACGCCCAGCAGGAACTCATTAGGATTGGCTACATTAGGGGGGGTGGCCTAACATGCAAAGGAGTTCCTGATCCAAAAAAAGGCCCTGGGTTTTGACAACAAACAAGGTCAACAGAATAAGAAGCAAAAGGTGGGTGTGTAAAAAAAAAGAAAAGGGAGATTCTGTAAGGATTGTGACCTGTAGACAGGACAGCTGGTTCCTGAATTTTGTTAACCTGAAAATATGGACTTTTTGAAACTGAGAAGTTAGACTTCATGATGCAAGAATTAGTTAAAAACAATAGGAGGAGATGGCTCCGCATGAAGGTTAAAATAATAATACTAATTGTGTTTCTGGTTTCTTTTTTTTTGAGTGGGATTTAAAAATAGTGCCAGCTACTTACATTTTGGGCCCCGGACGCCTTGTCTAATTTTTATAAAACAAGAGGTAAAGATATTGTTTATGTTATCGGAAG
>NW_015160948.1:111608-121608 GCF_001447785.1 Gekko japonicus
CAACCTAGCAGTTCGAAAGCAAGAAATTGCAAGTAGATAAATAGGCACCACTTCGGTGGGAAGGTAACAGCGTTCCATGCGCCTTGGTGTTTAGTCATGCCGGCCACGTGACCACGGAAACGTCTTTGGACAGCGCTGGCTCTTCGGCTTTGAAACGGAGATGAGCACCGCAACCCTAGGTGCAGAGCTGAATTGTTTAGGTTGGCCTTTGTAGGGTAATCACGAGTTGGGGTGTTTTAACAGTAAGAACATAAGAACACAAGAGAAGCCAGTGTCGGATCGGGCCAATGGCCCATCCAGTCCAATACTCTGTCACACCATGACCAAAAATACCAAATGCCATCTGGAGGTCCAGCAATGGGGCCAGGGCACTAGGAACCCTCCCACTGTTGCCCCCCTTCCCCCAAGCACCAAGAATACAGAGCATCACTTGCCCCAGACCGAGAGTTTCTATCTATACCTTGTGGTTAAGAGCCAGTGATGGACCTCTGCTCCATATGTTTACCCAGTTCCCCGTTGAAGCTGTCCATGCTTGTAGCCACCACCACCTCCTGTGGCCATGAATTCCATGAGTTAATCACTCTTTAGGTGAAGAAGGACTTCCTTTTATCCATTCTAACCCAACTGCTCAGCAAAACCTGACGGCTCAGCAATTTCACTGAGTGCCCACAAGTTCTTGTATTGTGAGAAAGGGAGACAAGTACTTCTTTCTCAACCTGCTCTAACCCATGCATAATCTTATAAACCTCGATCATGTCACCCCTCAGCCGTCGTTTCTCCAAGCTAAAGAGCCCTAAGTGCTTTAACCTTTCCTCATAGGGAAAGTGTTCCAACCCCTTTATCATTCTAGTTACCCTTTTCTGCTCTTTTTCCAATGCCATAATACCCTTTTTGAGGTGTGCTGACCAGAACTGCACACAGTGCTCCAAATGAGGTATTATGGTGATAGCCACGTATTTTAATATGTAAAGTTAATTTTTTATATCCGTTTGTCTGTCAAGGGCCTTTCAAGGCAGGAGACTTTCAGAGGTGGTTTTGCCATATCCTGCCTCTGGTGTAGTGGTGCTTCCATGGTGGTCCAGTTTGGTGTCGTGGTTAAGTGTGCGGACTCTAATCTGGGAGAACCGGGTTTGCTTCCCCACTCCTCCACTTGCACCTGCTGATGTGACCTTGGGTCAGTCACAAGCTCTGGCACAGCTGTCCTTGAAAAAGAGCAGTTTGTGTCAGAGCTCTCTCAGCCTCACCCACCTCACAGGGTTTCTGTTGTGGGGAGGGGAAGGAGTTTGTAAGCCGCTCTGAGACTCCAAGTGAAGGGCAGGGTATAAATCCAATCTCTTCTTCTCAAATGTTCCCTCTAAACTGTGGAGTCCTGTGAGCAAAAATCCTACTTTGTGAGCTACTGGCATTAAGTTGTGAGCAAGCCATTTGGCTGCTGCATAAATTTAGTTTGACCTGGAGCCCTCCTTCTCTGAGCTGAGGCAAAAATGCGTAAGCCGGAGGCTCAAAAACTGTGAGCTAGCTCACACTAACTCAGCTTAGAGGGAACACTGGACTGGTCTCCTATCCAAGTACTAACTTGGGCCGAACCTACTTAGCTTCTGAGATCTGACAAGATCGGGCTTGCCTGGCCCATCGAGATCAGAGCACAACAAAATACACATACCTCAAAGTAAGAATTAAAACCAGAACAGGAAGACTGAGGAAACCATCTGATTTCCTGCAGACTGCAAGTCGGTTTCGTACAGAGTACCTCTTGCTGGGCGTGCCCCCGAGCAGTGAGCAATATTTGCTTAAGCCGAACCGTGGCGGAAGCAACGGAGGCATTCTTTCAGAGCAGCAGACGATCCCCCAGAGGGAGGGAATCTCCCACCATGTAGATGCTGCACCCCCTCCCCCTTACAGCAGTGGTCCGCCTGCTTCTCTCTCTGTCTCCGCCAGACCTCCCGCTGCTCTCTCTCTTCACATAGACACACACACACACACACACACACACACACACACACACACACCCGCCCCTGCTGCTGGGAGGGGCACCTTCTCCAAGCCCTGTGGGGTGCTTCAAGAGAGGCGTCGGGGGTCCGAGCAAGGAGGGCCCCTTGAGCCAACATCCCCTGGCTGTTTGGAGCCCTGAATCTGACACAGCCAGTGTTCCCTCTAAGCTGAGTTAGTGTGAGCCAGGTCCCAGATTTTTCGCCTCCGGCTCACGCATTTTTGTCTCAGCTCAGGAAGGAGGGCTCCAGAGCAAACTAATTTATGCAGTAGCCAAATCGCTCGCTCACCACTTTAATGCCACGTAGCTCACGAAGCAGGATTCTTGCTCACAAGACTCCACAGCTTAGAGGGAACATTGGACATAGCAAGGCCCTGCTGGCAGCTGCAGCCGTAGAGAATCCTCGATGGACCAGAAGTTCTGCCAGGTTCATTGCTTTAGAACAGTGGGGTCCCCAACCTGGTGCTTTGAGCTCCCAGAAGAAGAAGAAGAGATTGGATTTATATCCCCGCCCTTCACTACCCAAGGGAGTCTCACAGCGGCTTGAAGTCTCCTTCCCCTCCCCCTCCCCCTCCCCACAACAGACACCCTGTGAGGTAGGCGGGGCTGAGAGAGCTCTTTCAAGAACTGCCCTTGAGAGAACAGCTCTGAGAGAACTTGTGACTGACCCGAGGTCACACCAGCAGCTGCATGTGGAGGAGGAGTGGGGAGTCAAACCCGGTTCTCCCAGATTATAGTCCAAACTACACCAAACTGGCTCCCAGGCACCCACCGATACCTTCCCAGGCACTGGGTGGGCCCAGGTGGGGTTCCTGGCCAGTAGGGCTTCTGAGTGGCCACTGGAGATCAGTTGGACCAATCAGATTCAGATAACCTTGTTTGGGTGGTGGCAGTTTGGGTTGCCAGCTCTGGATTTGGGAACAGCAGGAGATTTGGGAGGGGGGTGGATCCTGGGGAGGGTGGGATTTGGGGAGGCGAGGGGACATCCCGGGGGGTCAAATGCCCTGGAGTCCAGCCTCCAAACGGCTCTTTTCTCCTGGGGAAACTCATCTTTATCATCTGGAGATCGACAGTAAAAGCAAGAGGTATGCAGGCCCCACTTGGAGGTTGGCATCTCTGAATACAGCAGTGTCGGTTTTATTCTCTCTCACGCTCCTTTTTTCCAGCGCACCCCACTCCTCCTCCGCATGCAGCTGCTGACCTTGGGTCAGTCACAAGTTCTCTCGGAGCTGTTCTCTCAAGGGCAGTCCTCGAGCGAGCTCTCTCAGCCCCGCCTACCTCCCAGGGTGTCCGTTGTGGGGAGGGGGAGGGAAAAGAGATGGTAAGCCCCTCCGAGACTCTGAGTGAAGGGTGGGGGTATAAATCCAATCTCTTGCTCTTCTTCACTTATTTATTTATTATATCTGTACCCCGCCCTCCCCGTTGCACCCACGGCCTCCTGCCAGAATTCCAAAGGTGCCCAAAGGCTCAAAGAGGTTGGGGATGCCTGCTATAGACGGCAGGAGGGCTCCGAGCAGCTTGAATGGCCCCTACAAGGCAGTCTCTCCGAAAGAAGCAGGAGGCTCCGAAGACAGTGGGGGGAGCCAGCCCCAACACCATTCACGACACTCCCGCCTGGCTCCCCCGTTGTGGACTCGTGAGCTGCCTCTCCACACCAACCACCTTCTCCCTTCTCTTTTTCTGAAGTCTGAAAATCCGGTCCTTCCAGCTGCCGAGCTCAACGATCGCGCCCATCCCAAATGTGGGCCTCAAAGTCTCCGTCACCAACGCCTTCGCCGAGGTCTCAGGGGAGTGGAGGGTGAAGAAGAAGCGGCGTCTGTAAGTCGTTTGTCATGTCCTGTTCCTTTCTAATGTTCACAGGTGCCGAGCCAAGAAGATTTGCTGGCAGATGCTGCTCTCGCACGCAAACATGAGATTGGCCCTGCTGGGTCAGGCTCTCACCGTCTAAGCACAGTGACCGCCAATGGACTGGCCACTGGCATGCCTTCTGCTGCATCCTCAGCATCCAGGAATCAGAGGGGAGCAGAAGGCAGGCAGCCACCAGGTTCATTTATTGATTAAAATGTTTCTCCCCCACCTTTCTTTGTGGTTCAAAGCGGCTAGCAGGCAGTCGTGGCTCACAGCCACAAGGTTCATTTATTGATTAAAATGTTTCTACCCCACCTTTCTTTGTGGTTCAAAGCGGCTTACAGTAACAGTTGCTCATAGGTGGCCGTCTCACTGTTTGGTCCTGTCAGGCCACATCTGCACACGGCTGCAGATTTCGCTGTCACTGGATGGTCTTTTCCACATGGGAAGTTACCGCAGTGCACCACGCAGGGGGGCATAGCTCCACAGAGAGGCATAGCTCCACAGTGGGTCCTTGGCCAGGAAAGCCGATACTTTGTCAGTCTTTAACATGTCTCAGGACTATTGTGTATTTTAGTTGAGTTGCACTGCCTGGTATCCCTGTGCGTCTGTTGTTGTTGTTGTTTTTAATAAAGTTTATCACTTTTCCACAATGTATAACAACATACATAAGCTTCCCTTATAGACATTTGAGTCTATAATTTCCAAACCTTATTTACCCATTTGTACAAACGCGCCCTTCTTCCAATGAAGTAATAAGCTTAACTTGTCCATTTCTGCTATTTCCCACAATTTACATATTATTTCCTCTTTTGTGGGTAGTTCATCTTGCTTCCAGTACTTGGCCAACAATATTCTAGTAGTTACAATGTATATTATCATATACTTGTCACTCTGTTTATAACATTCCAGAAGCGTATTTAACAAGAATATTTCTGGCGACAAAGCGAGTTTTATATTTGTGATTTCTAATATTATTTTTTGTACCATCTTCCAGTAGCTGTAAACCTTTCCACACCGCCACCACACATGGAAAAAAGTTCCCACATTCATTTTGCATTTCCAACAATTTTTAGAAAGCGATGGAAAACACTTAGCTAGTCTATCCGGAGACCAATACCAATGATGAAATACTTTATAAATATTTTTTTATAATTTGTAGCCCTCATGTATTTTAGAGATTTCCTCGTACTTGCCCATTTATCTATATCAACACAGTAACCTAAATCCTTCATCCAAGATACCATTGTTGAATTGACTGATTCGTCATACATGTAATCATTTTATCACTTGTGGACAGCCAAATCTTGTCTAATTGTGTTTTGGACTCTTGGAATCTTATTATTACATCTTTAGAATATCTTGATTGAAATCCCTGTGCGTCTGTTAATGGGATTTGCACTATACCAGAATACAAAATGCACTTTACCAGAATACCAAAACGCACTTTAGCAGAATGCCTGGTATTATTTTGCTCCTGTTAATGGGATTTGTACTTTACCAGAATACAAAATGCACTTTACCAGAATGCCAAAACGCACTTTAGCAGAATGCCTGGTATTATTTTGCTCCTGTTAATGGGATTTGCACTTTACCAGAATGCAAAAGGTATGGAGCCCTGGGGAAGCCCTAATGCCCTATATGCACCAGGCCTGAGTGCACACATGCGAGGTTGCTTCAATGCAGGCATGGCACACGACTTTGCATTTGCAAAGATGCCCCTCAAATGGGGAGACTGGGGCAACGTGGCCATGCGGTCTCCTGGGCCCTGATTTACAGCAATCTTCCATGGGATGTCTTTGCCCCCCTCCTCTTCCTCGACCATTGGGCACTAATCTGAGCAAAGCAGGCTGGGATCTCGGGGGGGGGGGAGTGGCTGAGAGACGGTGCCAGGAAGCTTCAGGGCCAGGCGTCACTCTCGCCGTTGCCCTGAACTCAGGGCCGACCCTTGGATGCGGGGCTCCCCCAGGGTCCAAGCCACCCGTGGGTGGAGGAAGGTGGCACCGGCCCTCCTTGCCCCCTCCTCACCCGAGAGCTGTGATGCAGCACTGACTGCAGAGCCCCTGACAGCACAACGGAACGCTCTCATTGGATTCCGGGCCACGAAACCGTGGCAGAATCCTGTGATCTTTCTGGGGGCGTGAATTCTGCAAGCCATCACCTATTTCCTCGTGGGTTTTGTGCATTTTTTTTTTAAATTCCAGAGGGACCTTGCCAGGAGGGGCCCTACAGGCCATCTGGTCCCACCCCCTGCTCAACGCAGGATCAGCCTAGAGCAGGGGTGGCAAACCTATGGCATGGGTTCCAGAGGTGGCACTCAGAGCCCTCTCTGTGGGCACGCGTGCCATCGCCCCAGCCAGGCCCAGGCCATCATTAAAGCGTCGAATTCTCTGCCAAATAAATTTAAGTACATGAAAGCATTTGGGATTGCTTTCCTTACTTTGTTTGGATCATCTTAAGTTAATGTATGAGCTGTTTTTTCCTAAAGTAATTCAGCATTCCTAAAGTAATTTTCCTAAAGTAATTCAGCATTCAGGTTAAATTGCCGTGTGGGCACTTTGCGATAAATAAGTGGGTTTTGGGTCGCAGGGCACTCGGTTGCTAAAAGGTTCGCAATCACTGTCCTAGAGCAGCCCTGGAATGTACAAACCAGTAATCCGCCCTCAATGCTTTTGGGCATGTGCAAAATGTGTTCCCATCCTTTCCTCTAAGCGATGGAGTCCCATGAGCAAAAATCCTGCTATGTGAGCGACTGGCACTAAAGTTGTGAGCAGGTGATTTGGCTGCTGCCTAAATTAGTCTGCTCCGGAGCCATTCCTTCTGAGCTGAGACAAAAATGTGTGAGCTGGAGGCTAAAAAACTGTGAGCTGGCTCACACTCACTCAGCTTAGAGGGAACACGGCCCGGAACTACATTCTGCTATTGAACATCTGGGCATAGGTCTGAGGATAGTTGTGAATTTCCTGCATTGTGCGGGGGGTTGGACTAGATGACCTTGGAGGTCCCTCCCAGATAAGTTTCCATCTGGAATGCCTCCCTGGTGGTCGATCCTGTGCCCCTCCACTGTTTGTTTGTTTTCCAGGCTAAGCTATGCTCTTCTGCCAGTGAAAATCCTTTGTTGTTTCCGAACAGGAGTGACCACGGCTCATTTGACCTGAAGATTAAGGGTCTCTCCATCTCCGTGGGCTTGAAGCTGGGCAACGATTCTGCCGGGAGGCTCACTGCCGACAGCTCTGCATGCAGCACCCACATCTCCAATGTCCAAGTGCAGATTCATGGCAAATGGAGGTATGTGTGTCACCCTAGCCTGATCTGTCCGATCTCGTCTGATCTCAGAAGTCAAAGCAGCATCAGCCCTGGCTGGTACTTGGATGGGAGACCGCCAAGGGCGTCCAGGGTCACTGCTCATCTGGCGGGCACACGAGAGAGGAGGGCCTTTTCGGTGGCAGCCCCACGATTATGGAAGAACCTCTCACATGTAGGTCGAATCTGCATTTGCATTTTAAAATCCGTTTCTTGCTGCTCTGGCTCCGTCTTTCTCCATGCTTGCTTGAACGTTGTTTGGAGAAGATTCATCTGAGGCCGTTTGGAGGTGCAATGACAGTGGAGCTTCCACGAGAGGGCGATAAACGTATGCAGACATGGAAAAGTATGCTAGCACTGTCGAGGTGTGAAAACGGAAGCAAATGTCGACAGCTTTTTCGAAGACGGAGTCAGCAGGCTGGGACACGGGTGGGAAAGACAAATGCAGATTCGACCTCAGTCTCTAGGAAGCGGTTGAAGACGGTTTTATTTAGGACGGCCTTTGATTACGGCGGTCCCAAATTGTGATTCTAAATTCCGGTTTTGTGTATTTTTACGACAGGGGTCATTTGGGGGGGACGCGGGGGGACGCCATCCCCCCGGGTGAGGTGCGGGAGGGCGGGGCCTGGAGCTCCCTGCTGGTGCGCGCTGGAGGTCGCCGCCGGCTGTGGGGAGGACACACTTCCGGTGATGTCAGGGGGTGTGGCATATGCTAATGAGTTATGCTAATGAGTTCCCCTAGCTCTTTTTCTACAAAATGACCCCTGCATACTCTGTTTCCTTTCTTTCCGCAGTTGGTTGTCCAAACTCTTTCACAGTCGAATCGAGTCCGCCTTAAGGAAGGTCATGGAAGACCAGGTAAAGCCACCGGGGTTGGGGGGATTCAGAATGAGGTGCCCTGGAACATACGGAGCTGCCTTGTGGCAAGGGAGATTTGTCACTCTCAGTCTGGGTTGCCAACTGTAGATTCGGTAATTCCTGGAGATTTGGAGGTAGAGCCCGGGGGGGACAGGGACCTCAGTGGGTTACCATGCTAATACCTCCAAAGACTAGAAATTTCTTTTTCCAATATTCAGTTTACTGGATGCAATTCAAATGCCCTCAACACCAACGGATCATGCCTATCACATCTCGTTTCGTGTGAATAGCGTCGAAATACAAGATTAATCCATTGAACAAACTCACTGGTAGTATTTCCTAGGGACTCCTCAAAATCCATCAGGAGTCCCTAGGAAATACTACCAGTGAGTTTGTTCAATGGATTAATCTTGTATTTCGACGCTATTCACACGAAACGAGATGTGATAGGCATGATCCGTTGGTGTTGAGGGCGTTTGAATTGCATCCAGTAAACTGAATATTGGAAAAAGGAATTTCTAGTTTTTGGAGACTTTTGTGGCATTAATATATCACGGTTGTTTGTTTCCTTTTCCACTTCCTTCCCGTGAGCTCTCTCCTTGGTTTGCACCCACCTGGCCACTGTGGCTTCCCGTGAGGGCATGTGAAGGTGCCTTCTAGGGACTCAAACCATCAGTCCATTAAGGTCAGTATTGTTGACTGAGACAGGCAGCGACTCTCTAAGGACTGTGAAGAAGAAGAGAGAGAAAAGATTGGATTTATACCCCCTGCCCTTCACTACCCAAGGGAGTCTCAGAGCGGCTCACAATCTCCTTTCCCTTCCCCTCCCCGCAACAGACACCCTGTGAGGTGGGTGGGGCTGAGAGAACTCTGACACAAACTGTTCTTTTTCAAGGACAGCTCTTGTCAGAACTACGGCTTGCCCAAGGTCATCCAACAGCTGCAAGTGGAGGAGTGGGGAATCAAACCCGGTTCTCCCAGATTAGAGTCCGCACACTTAACCACTACACCAAACTGGCTTTGCCCAAGAAGAAGAAAAGAGATTGGATTTATACCCCATCCTTCTCTACCCAAGGGAGTCTCAGAGCGGCTCACAAACTCCTTTCCCCTCCCCTCCCCACAACAGACACCCTGTGAGGTAGGCGGGGCTGAGAGTGCTCTGACAGAAACTGCTCTTTTTCAAGGACAGCTCTTGTCAGAACCATGGCTTGCCTAAGGTCATCCAACTGCTGCAAGTGGAGGAGTGGGGAACCAAACCCTGTTCTCCCAGATTAGAGTCTGCGCACTTCACCACAACACCAAACTGGCTTCTCCTTCTCAGGCAGAGAAGGTCTTTCACATCACCTACTCTTTGAACCTGTTTTTCTGTGGAGATGCCGGGGATTGAACCTGGGACCTTCTGCATGCCCAGCAGAGGCTCTGCCACTGAGCCACAGCCCCTCCCCTGAGTTCTGCAGGGTCTTGGGCCCAGAAGGGTGTTCTCCATCCCCTGGATATCCCTTAAGTGGAGATGGAACCTGGGAACCTTCTGTGTGGCAAGCAGGTGCCCTGCCACTGAGCTATGGCTCCAGTTCCCTTGCCGCTCTGCCCGGCTTCTACAACCAAGATTATCAGGATGTGGGCATGCCTGCTAGCCTGGTCTTTCTCCCCCGCATATCTGTGGACTGGCTGCTCATAGTGATCGGGAGAGAAACTCTTTACATGCTCAGAAATGGCAGTGCTAAGCGGGGGGTTGTAATGGCGAGCCAAGAAAGCCACTATAAAGAACTGAGACTGACGCATCGTTGAGTGATTTTCAGCTCATACTTTACTTAGTGAATTCAGAAAAAAGGAGACACAGTCGCTAGCCCGCGGGCTGCTTATATGTCCGTTTACAACCACACCCATCACACACACCCACTCCCGTGATAGGCTGTATACAAGAGTGACAATCTTTTAGGTTCTCTGTAGAATCCCTACTTGCCAGTTGGCGGGTTTTAGGATCTGAGGACTCTATTGTCC
>NW_015160949.1:0-24687 GCF_001447785.1 Gekko japonicus
CCCACTCCAAAGCATCCACTCTAAAGCCCGAAACCTCGCTGAGGCGGGCCGCCGCCCTCGCGCCCCACTGTGTCGCCCCACCACCGCGCTCGGTTCGCAGCCGCCTGTACCGCCACAGCGCTCGAGCTGCCGCCACGCTCGTGCCACCTCCGCAAAATTGGGCCTCTGGGTGCCAGCAGATGAGTGCCCACCCTCCCCCACTGCCGAGCTGGGCCACGGCCGCCGCTCATAAGACTCGCACCCGGCCCAGCCACAACACTCCATGCACTCCTCTCCCGACAAGGCGGCATGACTCTCCTTTGGTGGGAGCGGAGCCTGGCCATTTATCTAAGCCGGCTTCGCCCCCCGTTGCTGCCCGCCTTCCTCAGGGTGGCAAAACATCCCCCGGCGACCAGCGGCGTTGCCGGGTCGCCGGGAGCTTCAATGTCTGCAGACTTCTCAGTGGAGCACAATGCCAGAGTCCACCTTACAAAGCTGCCACTTCTCCAGGGAAACTCATCTCTGTCATCTGGAAATCAGATGTAATTCCCGGAATCTCCAAGCTCCACTCGGAGGTTGGCAACCCTAGGTTTACTCCAGCAACCATATAACGCATGCTCCTTAAAGTGTGGCTTGCGCAGAGGGGGTCCCCCCTGGGGACATACTGTCCACAGCGTCGCCTCCAAGATTATGGTAAACTCGGAGCCTGTGTCAATTTCCATACTACAGGGGGACCCTTCTATCCTGACCGAAACGTGGACTTTGTTCCGGCTCCGACGGGGCATGTCACCTACTTGGGGCTGGGGCTGGTGGTTGACGGCGTTGGTGTCGAGCGAGTGAAGGTCCACGGTGTGGACAGGCTCCATCTGGTGGCTGGATTTCTTGGACGGCTGGCGGCGGCCGCGGCAGACCTTGGCGATGTGGCCCTGTTTGTTACAGGACCTGCAGACCATGTCGTGGAAACGGCAGCTCCGGCGTTCATGTGCTTCTCCGCAGCTGGCACACGCAGAGGCTGGCTCCGACGTCCTTGTTAGCGGGGCGCCTCTTGAACGGTGAGGTTGTGGTGGCTTGCGGTGGAGTTGCGCCACTGCTGCTTCCTCGGAGTCGGCTGACTCTCCCCTGGTATGGGTGCGGTGTACCTGATGGCCACTGTGGCCTGGATGCGAAGTTTCGAAAGCTGCCGCATCCTTTAAAGCCGTGGCTATCGTGAGGTCATCATCACGAATTAGGCGCCTCCTCAATTTGGCCTCTCGTAACCCCACTAAGAACGGGTCTCGTCCAGGTTGAGAAAGTCGCATTTCATGGCGGCCTTCCGAAGGTTGGCCAGGAAGTCCGCAGCTTTCTCTTCGGGGCCCTGAACCTTCGCAAAAAAGTCCATGTGGGCCGCGAATTTAGAGGGCTGTGGGGCTAGATGGGCCGTGAGGGCCGCGATGAGGGCCTCGAAGCTCACCTCCTCTACCTCAGGTGAGATCAGGTTCTGCAAAAGGAGCAGGGTGTCCATACCGCACAGGCGTATGAGCTGGGACCTCTTCATCTCAGCGTCAGTGACCCGCATGCAGGCGAGATAGTGCTTGAGGATCCTCACCCATGTGGTCCATCGCTCGGGATGGGCCAAGTTAAATGGAGCAATGCCCTCGTGCGAGGTCCCCGCGGCGGCGGCAGTGGCCCCGGAGGATGAGGTGGCCTCGGAGGATGAGGAGGTGGAAGTAGAGATGGCGTTTTGCTCCGACATTTTGCTTGTGCGCTGGTGCGCTCGGCGAGGCTGGGGTAGTGGCGAGGCGCGGTGTAGCTAGGCGGCAAGCAAGCAAGCAAGGCGCAGGAAGCGCGGCAAGGCGCGGCTTGTGCGGCGAGGCGAGGCGAGCTGCGAGGGACGAACGAGCGCGGTGTGGCGAGGGCAGCCGACAGTTGACGGAGCGAGACTGGCGAATGAGCGATGATCCAAGACGAGCGGCGGCGGTGGTCTAGATCGGGCTCGGTGCGTTCCTCTCCGGGTCTTTGTTCAGTGAGAGGTGAATCCCACCTTCGTCGCCAGTGAAATGTACTCAAGCCGTTGAGTGATTCAGCAAAGAGTACTTTATTAGATCAGAACAAGACAAAGGAAACCAGCTCGCAGGCCGGTTTATATGCGTTCAGAAAACCCGCCACCAGTACACCTAAACACACCCCCTACTCCCGATAGGCTATTTACAGTAACCGAGCGACCATTGGTCTCCCGGCTGGGAAGCTAGCCCTTTTGCTTGGGCCGGCTAGGATCCTTCGGATCCTTTGTCTTTCGGCTGATGCTACAGATAAATTGTGCCTGGCCTGCCCGGGCAAGTCCGGGCATGTCCGGCTGATTACCTTGCATGTGGTAATGGCGGCAGTACATTACATCTCCCCTTCTGGTTAGCAAAATTTGGTCTCAAGGAAAGTTGTCAGGTGTGTCAATTCATAAATTCCAACAGAACAGAAGCTGCTATTCATTTATGCCCCATCTTCACATTACAATGGCCTTGTGATTGTTGGGGAACAACACAAGGATTTTTGTATCATGTATATGGTATGTGGTGGGAGTTCTGTGCCTCCTAGATGGACACTGGCTCTTTTCTATTTGTGACCACAGCACTCGGGGACAAGCACCATTATCCTTCCGCTACCCCACACTATATTTGCATCCTCAGACTGCCCAAGGAGCTGTTATTGGCACAGGTACATCACATTACCTACAATGCTACATGTAAGTTTCGTGTTGCGGCCAAATAGTGCTCCTCCTACAGTTTGAGAATACAAAAACAGAGGAAGGGGGGGAGGCTACAGCCACTTCTCCCTGTTTGCTGTGGTCAAAAACAGAAAAGATCCAATGTGCATCTAGGAAGCACAAAACTCCCATTACATGCATGCTGCAAAATCCTCATGTTCTTCCCCAGCAAACACAAGGACTTTGTAATGCATAGGTGGACCCACAGTCCTATGTTAGGTATTTATAGGGTGCTGAGTAACCTCTTATGGCTCTAATCTGGGGGATTTCCAACTAGGGTTTCAGTGATTGTTCATTTTAGCGTAAAGCTCCTAATGTCATTTGCCAGTTGGCTGGCCTCTGCACAGCTTGTATTCATGAACTGTTGTAGGGAGGATTAACGAGACATTTTTTTTCCAACACTGTGATCACTGAGTAGGTGACATGTAAGAAAAATTTTTAGGCGTTGCATACCATCTTGTCGTTATCTTCAGGTTTGGAAACTGTACCGTTATAGATTTAGTTCTAAAGCTTGTGGAGTTCCAAAACCGTTTCCATGTATTAGAGGTATCGTGCAGTCTCTCTGCCATGCTTTTTGGTAAGGGAGTAATTTATCGCAAGATTGGTGAATCAGTATTGAATAGAATTTTGATATTAGTCCTCTACTTTATGCATCTGGATCACGAATCAACAGCTTAGTCCTCTACTTTATGCATCTGGATCACGAATCAACAGCTCTGATCTCAAAGCCGTCACAAGAAATCCAAGCCGGGGGTGGGGAGATGTTGCAAAGCTTTTATGGTCAGAATGCCCAGCAGAATCCAGTGCCACTTATATTGCAACCTGAAAGGACTGATCTCAAAGCACAGAGTCAAAAATACAAGCGAGGGGGGGGGGATTTCGCCAGCACTGTACAAGAAAATGGGAAGGGAACTCAAAGGAGTGGTGGCAAAGGGGGGGGGGACCCCTATTGAAACTGCACCTACTGGATTTATCTGCTGCCTCTGATTCTGACCTAAACCCTAACCCTAACCCTAAACCCTAAACCTAACCCTAACCCTAACCCTAAACCTGAACCCTAACCCTAACCCTAACCCTAACCCTGAACCCTAACCCTAACCCTAACCCTAACCCTAAACACTAATACTAACCCTAACCCTATCCCTATCCCTAACCCTAACTCAAACCCAAAACCTAACCCTAACACTAAACCTAAACTTAACCCTAGCCCTTACCCTAACCCAAACCCTAGCGCTAGCCCTAGCCCTAAACCCTAACACTAACCCTTACACTAACCCTAACTCTAACCCTATCCCTGACACGAACCCTAACTCTAGCCCTAGCCCTAGCTCTAACCCTAACCCTGACCCTAACCCTAACCATACCCCTAACCCTAACCCCAACCCGAAACCTAACCCTAACCCTAATCCTAAACCTAACCTTAACCCTAGCCCTTACCCTCACCGAAGCCCTATCTCTAGCCCTAGCCCTAAACCCTAATACTAACCCTAACCATAACACTAGAACAAGCCCTAACCCTAGCCCTACCCCTAACCCTAACCTTAACCCTAACCCTAACCCTAACCCTAAACCCTAACCGTACACCTGACCCTAACCCTAACCCTAACCCTAAAACCTAACCCTAGCCCTAACTCTAACCCTAAACTCGAACCCTAGCCCTAACCCTAATCCTAACCCTAAACCCTAACCCTAACCCTAAACCCTAACCCTAAACCCTAACCCTAACACTAGCCTTAGCCCTAAACCTAACCCTAACCCTAACCACTAAACATAGCCCTAACCCTAACCCTAGCCCTCACCCTAAACCTAACCCTAACCGTAGCAATAACCCAAGCCATAGCTCTAACCCTAAACCTTGCCCTAGCCCTAACCCTAAGCCTAACCATAACCATAACCCTAGCCCAAGTCCTAACCCTAACCCTATCCCTAACCCTAACCCAAAACCTAACCTGAAACCTTACCCTAACCCTAACCCTAAACACTAAACCTAACCTTAACACTAGGCCTTACCCTAACCCAAACCCTAGCGCTAGCCCTAGCCCTAAACCCTAACACTAACCCTTACACTAGCCCTAGCCCTAACCCTAACCCTATCCCTGACCCTATCCATAACCCTGACCCTAACCCTAACCCTAACCCTGACCCGAACCCTAACCCTGACCCTTACCCTGACCCTAACCCTAATCCTAACCCTGACCCTAACTGTAAACCTAACCCTTAAACCTTAACCCTAAATCTAACCCAAAACCTAACCCTAACCCAAACCCTTATGCTTAAACCTTAACCATAAATCCTAAACCCAAACCCAACCCTAACCCTAACCCTGATCCTAACCCTAACCCTGACCCTAAACCTGACCGTGACCCTAACCCTAACACTAACCCTTACCCTGACCCTAACCGTCACCCTAAATCCTAACCCTAATTGTGACACAAACCCTACACCCTAACCCTACCCTTACCCTGCCCATGCCCCTAACCCTAACCCTAGCCCTAAACCCAACTCTAACCCTAAGCCTAACATTAACCCTAGCCCTAGCCCTAACCCTAACCCTAACCCTAGCCTTAACGCTAACCCTAACCCTAACCCTAGCCCTAACCCTAGCTCTAGCCCTAACCCTTACCGTAGCAATAGCCTTAACCCTAACCCTAACCCGAACCCTAAGCCTAAACCTAAGCCTAAGCCTAACCCTAACCCTTACCCTAACCCTAACCCTAACCCTAACCCTAAAACCTAATCCTAACCCTAACCCTAGCCCTAACCCGAGCCCTAGCCCTATATCTAACCCTTCCCCTAACCCTTCCCCTAACCCTAAACCCTAACCCTAATTCTAAAACCTAACCCTAACCCTAAGCCTAGCCCTTAACCTAAACCTATCGCTAGCCTTAGCCCTAAACAATAACGCTAACCGTAACCCGAACCCTAAACCTAACTTTAACCCTAATCCTAAACCTAGCCTTAACCCTAATGCCAAACCTAACCCTAGCCCTAAAACTAAACCTAACCCTAACCCTAAACCTAACCCTAACCCTAGCCATAGACCTAACCCTAACCCTTGCCTTAGCTCTAAACCTAAACCTAACCATAACCATAACCCTAGCCCTAACTCTTACCCTAGCCCTAACCCCAACCCTAACCCGAACACTAACACTAAACCTAAGCCTCACCCTAAACCTAACCCTAACATTAAACCCTAACCCTAACCCTAAGCCTAGCCCTTACCCTAACTCTAACCCTGGCCCTAGCCCTAGCCCTAGCCCTAACCCTAACCCTAACTCTATCCCAAACCCTAAACACTAACCCTAACCCTAAACCCTAACCTTAAGCCTAACCCTACATCTGCCGTTACCCTAACCCTGACCCTGTCCCTGAACCTAACCCTAACCCTAACCCTGACCCTAACCGTAACCCTAACCCTAACCCTGACCCTGAACCTAACCCTAACCCTAACCCTAACCCTAACCCTAACCCTAAATCTAACCCTGACCCTAATCCTAACCCTGACCCTAACCCTCAACCTAACCAGTACCCCTAAACCCTAACCCTCAACCAACCCTTGTCGTGAATCCCGCGGAATGCTGGCTGGCACGTTAGTGCCCAAAGGAGATAGAGTACCCAATGAGGACTGGAGTCAGGAAGTTAGGTGCAACCACTGTGAGTTTATTCTCACCCAGCCACCACCTATATACAGTTCTGTGTGTCAAAGTGCTCCGCTGCAAATGATACATTGGAAGGGAAAAGGACACTGTACACACTTTATACACCTGCTGGCCAATCAGCAGATAGCTGATGCAACCTTCTGCAACATCTTCAGTGCCAGGCTGCACTGCCTCAAACTAGTTTTGGCCAGCCTCCCTGCAGTCACATGCTGTCACTGACTGTCATTCCACTGACACTCCAGATCAAACTCATCTAGGCCAGCCTTACCAGAATGAGTGAATCAGGACACTCCCCCTTAAGGCTGAGCCTGGATGCACAGTTTGCCTTTCAATTTACTATTTACAAACCTCATTATTACATTCAAGCAATTATGTTACATGTCTGCATCCAGTAATGCATACATTTTCACAGTTATATAGAAGTTCTATGGTTCAGCTTATTTAAGCCCCTTTCCATCACTTCACATACAGTAACACTTTAGTAAAGTATTATTACATTGTTATCTTGATGCTCAATGGTTTAGCTTCAGGAAGCCTTGTTCCATTACATCACACACAATCACTGTTATACTTTACAACCAGTTACACATTTGTTATTTACAGTAAACATTTCAGTTACACATAACCTTTATTCACTGTTACACATGTTGCCTTTTGTTTCCACATAGTTGCTTTGCCCTTGTATGTCAAAATACCCTGGGCGTCCTTGTTAGTGCAAAAACCCAGGTTTTTTGCCTTTTGAACCAAGCCTCTGACTTAGGCAGTTCCAAACACTTTATTTGCTTGCTCACAGAGAGCTATCAGTTTTTCTCAGAAACCATTGTTACATTGCTGGCTTAGCAAGCCCTTTGCAATACACATGTTTGTCTGTTATACCTTTGTTACTGCCCTCAGGCACGTGTTTCCAGTAAACACCCTTTCACATTTTGTACATTTTGTTATTTGGTGCCTCAGTACTCACACGCACCTTCCTCAACTGGGTAACCTGTTATTATGTCACAACCATATCTTGTTGGGAAACCTGTGACCATGTCACAGCCATATCTTTTGGGCGGTATGTCCTTCGTGCTCCGAGTTGACACCCTCTGTGGCACACCCTCTTGTTCTGTTTTTACAGACCCAGGCACATTTCCATTTGTTACAGGTACTCGTTCAGACCCTACAGGACTTTCACCAGACACTTGAACACTTTGTTCCTGTTTAACCTCAGGTTCTCTTGTTACCACACCTTTGTTATTTGCACCTTCAGTGCCACTTGTACCAGGTAACTCTACAATCTCAGGAACTTTGTTGGCATGAATCCTATCCCAGTTCTCGTCTTCACAAAAATTAGCAGACCTGCTGTAAGTAATTCTTTGGTTATTGTCTGCAAACCTATAACTCTTCATGCCTGACTGGTATCCAAGAAATGTTAGCTTTTTTGCTTTGGGCCCTCCTTTCCTCCTGCGCTCCAGTGGTACATTCACCCATGCCTTAGTACCAAACACTCTGAGGTGATCTAAACTTGGATCCCTCTGGTACAATAACCTGTATGGGATGTCATCCACAGCACGTGAGTAAATGCGGTTACTCAGGTAACATGCATTCTTAATAGCTTCAGCCCAATATGCAATACCTAGATTGGCATCTTTCAACATAGAATACATCATGGTCTGCAGCACTCCCCCAGCACTCCCCCTATTTGGTTTGAAACCTTTCTGTGCCAGTATTTAACAGTGGGGAACACATCTGATTTGTGCTTCATTACATAAAGCCAGGAAAAATGGGAGTGGTCATCAGTAATAATTAGTGCAAACCTATTTCCAGAATGACTGTTTGCATAAGGCCCCACCACATCCATATGAACCAGATCTAGAGGTCTTTCAGATTGCCTGAAGCTCTGCTTAGCAACAGGGCACGCTTTAGACTTAGACATCTTACATATCTCACAATCTAAATATGTTTTACACTGGTTTACATTTTCTTTTCCTATTTTTTCTAAAGTTTTCTGTATGGTTTTGTAAGACACATGTGCTAGCCTCCTGTGTAAAACATGCTGGCAATTGTTATGGGGCTTCACATTGGTAACCACCTGTGCATTCACTTTTGCACTGTTCAACACATACACATTTTGTTTCAGCCTGCCTATAGCACACACCTTGTTTGCTTTAAACACTTTACATTCCCTATTAGCAAACACCACCTTGTAACCAGCATCATCAAGACATATTATGCTAAGTAAATTTTGTTGTAGAGTAGGTACACAGAGCACCCCTCTAAACGTGTAGTCCAGGCAAGGGATATATACGTCACCCTCTGCAGTTACTTTGGCCAAAGTCCCATCAGCCAGGCTCACAGAAGTCAGTGAAGGCTTCCTCTTGTTCTGCAGCATGCTGTCATCGCGGCAAAACATTAAACTGGCGCCTGAGTCGAGCAACCACTCCGTGGTGTCTGCCACGCTTTGCAGTACCACAGAAATCTGGGGTCTAGACTGTTGGTTCCCCTGTTTATGCCTCTTGGGACAGGAACGGATTAAATGGTCAAAACTGCCACAGCCAAAACATTTTCTCTGCTGCTGCTTCTTGCTGCTTCTCTGGTTGCTAGGTGACTTAGTAACACAGGTGCTCGCTATCTCTGGTAGTTGCTTGGCAACCTCTTTGGCCTTCTGCCCAGACTGGTTGGCACACTTCCCAGACAAGGGAGGGTGCTGAGCAAAATCAAGCCTCCGAGAAGACTCCGAAAAAATCTTCCCCGTGACATAATCAACAGTTAATCTGGCAACATCCATTGCTTCAAATGCAGTGATCAACATCTGATAATCCTCTGATATCGACCCCCAAATTATGTACACTTTATCAAGGTCACTGAAAATTTTACCTCGGTCTTGAAGTTGACGAAAATAATCCATTAGCGTAGCCAAATGCTGTTTAATGGGCTGATCAGGCAGCTGCACCGTCCTGTACAGACGCCTCGTCAAAGAAATAACAGAGCCCATATCTGCCTGCTGATAAATTCCTTTGAGAGCGTTCCAAGCCTCCTGGCTGCTCCCCTTATCAGCGACATAAATCAAGTTGTCGTCACTCACGCTCAAAATGATAAAGGCCAGAGCTCTTTCATCATTCCTCTCTTCCAGAGGTGTGGGCTCGTCAGGGGGGTCGGACACACAAGTCCAAAGACCCTCCTTCACCAGGAAATATTTCATTCTTAAAGCCCAAATAGCATAGTTAGTTGTAGTTAGCTTTTCCACAAGCTGAGATGTCGGTACCTGTGCCATGCTGGTTTCTGCTCCTGGTTGCTGGCTGCTCGGGCTCTGCAGTTGGACGTCTGTGTTAACACACGACTCCCCCTCACCGCTGCTGCCGTCTGGCTCATCCAGCACCTCCAGCACCTCCGAGTCTGCCAGCTGCTGGGTGTCCTTGTCGGCAAAAGACTCCCCCTCACCGCTGCTGGCCTCAGACTCCTCCAGCTCTCTCGGCACCACCGAATCCTCCAGCCTGCTTCTCTACAGCTCTGCTGAAACACTGCTTTCGGCTCAGCACACAGAAGCCTCAGTTAGCTGACACGTTGCTACTCCAGTGGGACTCACTCAGAACTCCACTTTACTGCCAGCCGCGGATCTGGGCCCATAACCCTGTCATGAATCCCGCGGAATGCTGGCTGGCACGTTAGTGCCCAAAGGAGATAGAGTACCCAATAAGGACTGGAGTCAGGAAGTTAGGTGCAACCACTGTGAGTTTATTCTCATCCAGCCACCACCTATATACAGTTCTGTGTGTCAAAGTGCTCCGCTGCAAATGATACATTAGAAGGGAAAAGGACACTGTACACACTTTACATATATACACCTGCTGGCCAATCAGCAGTTAGCTGATGCAACCTTCTGCAACATCTTCAGTGCCAGGCTGCACTGCCTCAAACTAGTTCTGGCCAGCCTCCCTGCAGTCACATGCTGTCACTGACTGTCATTCCACTGACACTCCAGATCAAACTCATCTAGGCCAGCCTTACCAGAATGAGTGAATCACGACAACTCTAACCCAAACCCTTACCCCTAAACCTTAACCCTAAATCCTAAACCCTAACCCTAACCTAACCCTAACCCTGACCCTGACTCTAACCATGGCCCTTACCTTAACCCTAACCCTGACCCTGACCCTAACTGTAACCTAACTCTAAACCCTAACCCTGACACAAACCCTAACCCTAAACCCTAACCCTGTCGCTTACCCTAAACCCTAACCCTAACCATGACCCAAACACTGACCCTAACTCTAACCCTGACTCTGACCCTATCCCTTACCCTAACCCCTAAACTTATCCCTTATCCCTAACCCTAACCCTAACCCAACATTAACCTTAACCCTAAACCCTAACCCTAACTCTAAACCCTAACCCTAAGCGTAACCCTAACCCGAACCCGAACCCGAACCCTAACCCTAATTCTAACCCTAACACTAACCCTGACCTTGACGCTACCCCTAACCCTTAAACCTAAACCTGACCCTAACCCTAACCTTCACGCTAACCCTAATCCTAACCCTAACCCTTAACCCTAAACCCTAAATCTTAACCTGACCCTAACCCAAACCGTAACCCTTAACCCTAACCCTTAATCCTAAACCCTAACCCTGACCCGGAACCTAACACTTACCCTAACCCTGATCGTAACCCTGACACTAACCCTAATCCTAACCCTAAACCCGAAACCTAACCCTAGCCCCGACCCTAATCCTAACCCTAACCCTAACCCTTAACTCTAATCCTTAACCTTAAACCCTAAACTCCAACACTAACCATAACCCTAAAAAACATAACCCTAACCCTGACCCTAACCCTAACCCTTACCCTAACCCTGACCCTAACCCTAACCGTAACCCTGACCCTGACCCTAACCCCTACCCTAACTCTAAACCCTAACTCTAACCCTGACCCTTACCCTGACCCTAAACCTAACCTTTACCCTAACCCTAACCGTAACCCTGACCCTGACCGTAACCCTAACCTTAACCCTGACCCTAACCCTAACACTTAACCAAAAACCCTAACCCTAACCCTTAACTATAAACCCTGACCCTGACCCTAACCCTTAACCCTAAACCCTAAACCTTAACCTTAAACCCTAACCCTAAACCCTGACCCTAAAACCTAACCCTAACCCTGACCATGACCCTGACCCTAACCGTAAACCTAAACCCTAACCCTAACCCTAACCCTTACCCTTACCCTCACCCTATCCCTAACCCTTATCTCTAAACCTTAACCCTAAAGCCTAAACCTAACTAACCCTAACTACCCATACCCTAACCCCAACACTGACCCAAAGCCTGACCCTTACTCTAACCCTAACCCTGACCCTACCCCTAACCCTACCCATAACCCTACCCCTAACCCTAAACCCGAACCCTAAACCCTAATCCTGACCATGACCCTGACCCTGAACCTAACGTTAACCCTTACCCTTACCCTGACCCTGACCTTAACCTTAACCCTAACCCTAACAGTAACCCTAACACTAACAACCCTAACCCCAACCCTTAACCCTAAACCTTAACCCTCACCCTGTCCCTAACCCTAAACCCTAACCCTAACCCTTACTATACCCCTAACTTTAACCGAAAGCTAACCCTGACCCTAACCCTAATCCGAACCCAAACCTTGACCTAACCCTAACCCTAACTCTAACCCTAACCCTAACCCTGACCCTAACCCTGACCCTAACTCTGATCCTGACACTTACCCTAATCCTGACCCTAACCCTGACCCCTACCCTAACCCTACCCTGACCCTAACCCTAACCCTAACCCTGGTCCTGACCCTAACCCTGACCCTAACCCTGACCCTAACCCTAACCCTTAACTCTAAACCTTAACCCTAAACTCTAAAGCCAAAACCCTAACCCTAACTCTAACAACCCTAAACCTAACCCCAACATTGAACCTAAGCCTGACCCATACCTTCACCCTGATCCTGACCCTAACCCTGACCCTAACCCTAACTCTAACCCTGACCCCGACCCTAGCCCTAACCATTAACTCTAAACCTTAACTCTAAACCCCAACCCTAAATCCTAACCCTAACTCTAACTGTAAGTGTAACTCTAACTCTAAACCCTAACCCTTACTCTAACCCTGACCATAACCCTGAACCTAACCCTAACCCTTAACCCTAAACCCTAAACCTTAACCTTAACCTTAAACCCTAACCCTAACCCTAAACCTAAACCCTAACCCTAACCCAAAAACCTAACCCTAACCCTGACCATGATCCTGCCCCTAACCCTGACCATGACCCTAACACTAACCCCAAACCCTAACCCTTTCCCTCACCCTAACCCTAACCCCAACCCTGACCCTAACCCTACCCATAACCCTTAACCTTTAACCCTAACCCTAAACCCGAACCCGAACCTTAAACCCTAACCCTAACCCTGACCATGAACCTTACCCTTACCATAACCTTAACCTTAACCCTAACCCTATCCCTAGCAACCCCAACCCTAACCCTTCACCCTAAACCCTAACCCTCACCCCTCACCCTGGCCCTAACCCTAACCCCTAACCCTTACAATAACCCTAACTTTAACCCAAAGCTAACCATGACCCTAACCCGTATCCGAACCCGAACCCTGTCCTAACCCTAACACTAACTCTAACCCTAACCCTGACCCTAACCCTAGCCCTGACCCTAACCCTGACCCCTACCCTAACCCTAACCCTGACTCTAACCCTAACCATGACCCTAAACCTAACCCTAACCCTGACCCTAATCCTGACCCTAACCCAAACCCTAACCCTAACCCTGACCCTGACCCTAACCCTAACCCTAACCCTTAACTCTAAACCTTAACCTTAAACTCTAAACCCTAAACCCTAACCCAAACAACCCTAAACCTAACCCCAGCACTGACCTAAGCCTGACCCTTACCTTCACCCTGATCCTGACCCTAACCCTGACCCTAACCCTGACCCCGACCCTAACTCTAACCCTTAACCCAAACCGTAACCCTAACTCTAACCCTTACCCTAACCCTAACCCTGACCATGAACCCTGAACCTGAACCTAACCCTAATTCTAATTCTAACCCTTAACCCTAAACCCTAACCCTAACTCTAACTCTAACTCTTACTCTAACCCAAACACTAACCCTAACCCTGACCCTAACCCTAACCATAACCCTGACCCTGACCCTTACCCTAACCCTAACCCTGATCCTTACCCTAACCCTAAACCTGAACCTGAACCCTAACCCTGATCCTAACCCTGACCCTAACCCAGACCCTAATCCTAATCCTAATCCTAAACCCTTTCCCTAACCCTAATCCTAACCCTAACCCTTAACCCTTAAGCCTAAACCTTTAACCCTCAACCTTAACCCTAAACCCTAATGCTAACCCTAAACCCTAACCGTAAACCTCTTGATCCTAACCATGACCCTGACCCTGTCCCTAACCCTAACCCTGACACTAACCCTAATCCTGATCCTGACCCTAACCATAATCCTAACAACCCTAACCCTAACCCTAACTCTAACCCTGACCCTAACCCTGACCCTAACCCTAACCTTTAACACTAACCCCTAAACACTAACCCTTACCCTAACCCTGATCCCGACCCTATCCCTAACCCAAACCCTGACCTAACCCTAACCCTAACTCTAACCTTAACCCTGACCTAACCCTACCCCTGACTCTAACCCTTACCCTAACCCTAACCCTGACTCTGACCCTAACCCTAACACTAACCCTGACCCTGACCCTAACCCTAACCCCTAACCCTAACCCTAACCCTAAACCCTAACAATAACCATAACACGAACCCCGAACTTGACCCTGACCCTGACCCTAACCCTAACCCTTACCCTAACCCTGACCCTAACCTCAACCCTAATCCTGACCCTGACCCTAACCCTAAACCCTAACCCTAAAAACCCTAACCCAAACCCTAACCCTAACACTGATCCTAAGCCTTATCCTTAACCTAACCCTTACCCTTACCCTAACCCTTACCCTAACCCTTACCCTAACCCTAACCCTAACCCTGACCCTAACGCTAATCATGAACCTAACCCTAACCATTTCCCTTACCCTAACCCTAACGTTAACCCTAACCCTAACCCTGACCCTAACCCTGACCCTGACCCTAAACCTAACCCTGACCCTGACTCTGACTCTGACTCTAACCCTTACCCTAAACCTAACCCTAAACCCTGACCCTAACTCTTACCATAACCCTAAGCCTAACCCTAACCCTGGCCCTAACCCTGACCCTAAACCTAACCCTGACTCTGACTCTAACCCTTACCCTAAACCTAACCCTAAACCCTGACCCTAACTCTAACCATAACCCTAAGCCTAACCCTAACCCTGACCCTAACCCTAACCCTGACCCTGACCCTAACCCTGACCCTGACCCTAACCCTAAACTGTAACCCTAACCCTAACTTTAACCCTAACCTTAACCCTAACCCTGACCCTTACCCTAACCCTAACCCTGAACCTGACCCTAACCCTAACCCTAACCCTTACCCTAACCCTAACCATGACCCTGACCCTAACCCTAACCTTAACCCTGACCCTAACACTAAGCCTAACCCTGACCCTGACCCTAACCCTAACCCTTAACCATAAACCCTAACCCTGACCCTTAACCCTAAACCCTAAACCCTAAACCTTAACCTTAAACCCTAACCCTAACCCTAAACCCTAACCTAAACCCTAAACCCTTACCCTAACCATGACCCTGCCCCTAACCCTAACCCTGAACCCTAAACCCTAAACCCTAACCCTAACCCTTAACTCTAAACCTTAACCCTAAACCCTAAACCTAACACTAACCCTAACTACCCTAACCCTAACCCCAACACTGACCCTAAGCCTGACACTTACTCTAACCCTAACCCTAACCCTGACCCTAACCCTGACCCTGACCCTAACCCTACCCATAACCATAACCATAACCATAACCATAACCATAACCCTAAACCCTAACCACAGGCACTGTTAAGAATGGCGGCAACCAATAGAGCCTAATAGGATATAGGGTATTTGTATGCACCCCCCATCGCGAGACTACAGGAGTTTATACCCTCCCGCGCATGGGACAAGTTAGGAAACCGTTAGGTGGCTAAAGCTGGGAACCAGGTGTCTCTCATGGTACATAGGAGACTTCCAGACAATACAACCTCCTCCTGCACATCTGTAGAGATAAGTGTTTCAGCAAAGGCATAACAGCAGGGATAGGAATGCAATAGCAATTAACAAGACACAGAATGAACATGGCAGCATAGCTGACATACTGCCCTCTCGAAAATCAGTCATTCCGGGAGTCTGCAACAGTTCAGGGCCCCGAATATCCCCTACTTCCACCCATTTGAGGTGCTGGGGTCCGAAATCCACCCATTCCACCAAATACAGCAATTTTCCCCATTTGATTCTAGAGTCCAGAATCCGTGATATTTCATAATGCTCCTCGCCCGCAAACATTATAGGAGGGGGCACCGGTTTCACTGGCCAGGGACAGGAACCCGTATCTCTCTTCAGGAGGCTGAAATGAAATGCAGAATGCAATTTTCTCAAATTTTTCAGCAAGTCCACCTCGACAGCAACCTCATTGATGATTCTTTTAACTTTAAACGGACCAATGTTTTTCCATCCCAACTTCCAACTCGGTCACAACATGTTGATATTTTTTTGTAGAAATATACAGAGTCACCAGGCTGTAGAGTCCATCCCTCCACCCTTTCCCTATCAGCCTAAATTTTGTATGCCTCTTTTGCAGCAGTCAACGTCTTACATATCAGAGGCCAAGAATCCCGCAATTTTTAACACAATTGAGCTTCATCCCCCGGTCCCATGTCCTTCTCCCCTTCCAGAAATGGGATGGGTGGGCTGTCATAACCATACAATGCCTTAAACGGGGACATTCCCGTCGAGGAGTGACAAGTATTATTATAACAGAATTCGGCTAAGGGTAACAAGTCATGCCAATTGTCCTGTTAATAGTTGGCAAAACGACGCAAATATTGTTCCAAGGTCTGATTAACCCGTTCCGTTTGACCGTCAGTCTCTGGATGGTAAGCGCTACTGAGGCCACGTTCGACTCCCATTAGTTTCATTAGCTCCCCCAAAACCAGGAGACGAATTGGGTACCCCTGTCGGATACCAATTTAGTGGGTAGCATATGTAGTCTCACCACGTGCATGAGAAACGCTTTGGCCAGTGCTTTGGCTGTAGGTAGTGAAGTGAACGGGACGAAGTGTGCTTGTTTAGAAAAGAGATCCACAACCACCCAAATTACAGCCATAGATTTCCTGGTTGGTAAGTCAGTTATAAAATCCATCGAAATGACTTCCCAGGGTCGACTCGGGTTCGGAAGAGGGTGCAATAGTCCCAGGGGTTTCCCCGGCCGGGGTTTACTCATGGCGCAAATTTGGCACAACTGAACAAATGAGGATAAATCCTTGCGCATATGGGGCCACCAAAACTGTCATTGGAGTAGTTGCAAGGATTTAAACAAGCCCGAATGTCCGGATAGTTTGGAGCCATGCACTGCCTGCAACACCTTCCTCCTGAGGGAGAGAGGAACGAACATCTTATGACCCTGGTACCAACAGCCATTTTCCCTGAGTTCAAAATCCCTCTTGGCTTCCATAACGGCTTTATCCTCCTCCGAAAAAGCGGAGGCGAATTTACTGTGCCAAGAGTCTTTTCCCCCCTCGCCCGCCCCTGTAGGTCCCGTTGGAAGCAACGCAGGGGATGGAGCAGCCAAGCGAGCCTGTTTGCACGTCGTCACCACTCCGCCCAACTGAGAGGGCATAAACACTGAGTCCAGGACAACATCCCATTGGCTCTCATGTTTGGGAAGGCGGGACAGGGCGTCAGCCAAAGAGTTAGCCGAACCCGGGAAATGGTGCAGGGTGAATTGAAACTTGGAAAAGAAATCGGCCCATCGGAGTTGTTTGGCATTGAGGCACTGAGGCGTTTGAAGAGTCTCAAGGTTCTTGTGATCAGTCCATACCTCGAACAGGACCCTTGCCCACTCCAGCCAATGCCTCCATGTGGATAGAGCAAACTTTATCGCCCCCGCCTCCTTTTCCCAAACTGACCAGTTACGTTCCATGTCATTGAATTTCCTGGAAACGTAAGCTAAGGGATGCAACACACCATCCTCCCCCTCCTGCAAAATTGCCCCCCCTAGCAACATCAGATGCATCAGTTTGCAGAATAATTTTTTTCATTTCATCGGGATGGGCAAGCACCGGTTCTGAGGAGAATAAGGCCTTTAGGTGATCGAACGCTTCTTGACACTCATTGCTCCATGGCAGCGTGGCGCTCAGCTTTGTAGCCTCAGGGCCCTTCCCCTTAGTTTTTAGGAGATCTGTGAGGGGTAAGCTGACCTGGGCAAAGTTGGGTAAAAAGGTTCTGTAAAAGTTCGCAAAACCGAGGAAGGATTGGAGCTGTCTTCTGGTTCAGGGTACCTCCAAACCCAACCCATCCTGTACCTTCCCTGGGTCCATGCCCAGGCCCCGGTCAGAGATCCGATACCCCAAGAAGTCAAAGTGCATTTTGTGAAATTCACATTTTGACAGTTTGGCAAACAGTTTGTGCTTGTGCAACGTGGTTAAGACTTCCCTCACCGATTTCACGTGTAAAGGTAGGTCAGGGGAATACAGCAATATATCATTGACAAGTGCTTGTGTAATACTTCATTGATCAAGTTCATGAAGACCCTCGGGGCCACCTGAAGGCCGAAAGGCATCACCCGGTATTCGAATTGACCCAGGGGGGTATTTAAAGCGGTTTTATGTTCATCCCCTTCCCTGATGCACACCTAGAAGTAGGCATCTCGAAGGTCAAGCTTGGAGAATATTTTCCCTTTGGCCGCTTCAGCGAGCAAGTCTTTAATCAATGGCATGGGATAGGCGTTAGTAGACAACACTGCATTTAAGCTCCGGTAATCCGTGCAGAGTCTTAGCCCCCCATCCCTTTTCTTTCGGAATAGTACTGGGGCGGCGAAGGGGGACGAAGCTGGTCGGATGAACCCTCGGGCTAAGTTCTTGTCAATGAACTTGTGCAGTTCTTCCTTTTCGGCTGGTCCCATTGCATAGATGCGCCCCTTCGGCAATTTTTGCCCTGGCAACAGCGCCCCTTCGGCAATTTTTGCCCTGGCAACAGTTCAATGCTACAGTCTGAATGTCTATGAGGGAGGAGCTCATCCGCCTCTTCCTCCTCAAACACTCTAGCCAAATCCCGATACTCGGGGGGAATGGTTAACAGCTCCTCCTGAGGCAGGCACACACGAGGACCCTCCGCTATGGGCTGTTGGCCCCAGTTCGGGTCCCACTGGTGGCTCTGGCACTTTGGAGAAACAAACTGTACTTTCCCTTCGTCCCACAAGATGTAGGGGTCATGTCTGTGCAACCATGGGGCCCCGAGGACTAAGGGGAACCTGGCGGTTGAGGTGATCACAAATGCTCTATTCTCCCAGTGTTCCCCAGCCCCAATCTGCAATGGCACAGTCTCGTACTCACACGGGTCTGTCATTGTAGATGGGTAAATATCAGGGGGTCTTTTAATTTTACCACCCCAGCCTCCAACCCCGTAACCAGGGAGGGGTTAATAAGGTCCCTCCCGCACCCCGAGTCAATTAGGGCTTTCACCCTTATATGCGTGCCGAGGCTGGGGTTAATCAAAGTCACAGTCATGAAAAAGAGGGAGGGAAAACTGCTTAGACGCCTCCAGGATCTGGCCCTGCTGCTCTGCGCCTTTTACAGCAGGACCAATACATTTCCCGCCGGTTCGGGGTCATCTCCGCTGAATTCTGCCTCCCCTTCTTCGGGAGCTGCTTGCAACGCTTTGGCGTATTTTGGCTTCCCAGTCGCTTTCTTTGCGGGCGTGGCAGGGCACCCTCGTGTTGGTTCACTGGGCCCCTGTTTCACAGGCCCTGATCCACTGCAATCGGCTACAAAATGGCCCCGCTCCCCACATTTCAGGCAAAGCCCTTGCCTCATGCGCTGCTCCCGGTTCGAATCCACTTGCTGTGGTGCTTTCCCTTTTGTTGGTTGAGGGGTCAGCCAACCCCCTGCCATCGCGATGTCCAGACGAAGGGTGTGCAGGCAAGTTTCCATGCTCTCTGGCTCTTGCATCCAGGCTGGGAGGGATACAGGATCAATTGCTCTCAGGACCGTCTCTCGAATCTCCGGGTTCAGTCCCACTCGGTATAGTTCCGCTAACACCGGATCAGGCTAAGATTGCACTTTGGCCGTGTGGAGCTTGAATTCCGACGAGTATTCCCTCACCAATCTCCTACCTTGTTTAAGGGTTCGCAGGAACGCCCTCGCTTTGGGCCCGACGTTCCGGTCTTCGAATTGGGCTCGCAACGCTCGCTTTGGGCCCGGCATTCCGGTCTTCGAATTGAGCTCACAATGCCCACATAAAAGCGTCCAGATTAATCAATTCCAGGTGCTGGGTGTTGTGCAGCCCCACATACCAAGCCGCCGCGGGTCCCCGGAGTCGTGCCACCACCACGTCCATGCAGCTGCTGTCGTCTGGGAACAGGTGACCCGATCTCTCCACAAACTTCGTCACCCGGACCACGTAGTATGAGAGTTCTTCCAGGTTCCCATAGAAGGTGGCTTCGATGAGGTCTTTTGGGGGAGGTATCACCCGTTCTCTCGGACTGGCCGGCCATGGCGCTGGAACCGGGATCTTGGGCAGGCCCGGTTGTGGGATGTCCCCAGACTGGGGCACCTGCTGCGGCGGGGCCGGCAGGGCCACCGACCCTGCGGGAACCACCGGTTGGGCATCCCTCTCCTCTTGGATGGCTTGGACCACCAGCTGCGGTATCGCCTGGATGATCTCCTCCAGGGTCCGCTGCATCTGCCTTCTCTCTTGATCCGCCACCTCCATCCTCTGGGCCAGTTCTGGTTGGGGGAAAATGGCGATTTGACGCACCTTGCAATTGCACAGGGTGGACGGGGGCTCCTTTTGACAGTTTGGGTGAGTTCACAGCCCAACGCAACCTCCCTCAGTCAGGGGGAGAGTCTGGCAAGCATCAAGACCCAAGAGAGAGTTGAGATTGGTGTGATTAAGCCTCGGAGGAGGCTTGTATTACACTTTGATCTCCTCTCTCAGAGCGGGTGTTGCATTTAGTGCTAGAGGAGCCCACTGAGCTGAGAATTCAGCTTAAAATTGCTATTTCCCGATCTCATGGACTAAGGGGAAAAATTTGGAACGACGGAGACAGTGCGAAAACCTGAAGTAAACAAACAAGGTAACAATTACATTTTTGCATACCGGGAGACGGCTGAAAGCGCTTGTGGAAGTATCCGGATAAGCGATAACGAACTTTAAAGAGAGACTGAGTAAAATTGGACGGGAAAAAGTAGTTAAATGAAGCGATAATACACAAAATAAGAAGTTGTTTAACATTCCTGTGGCAATGGGAGAGATAACAGACTGAAACTCACGTTTAAGATTGCGAAACTACAGGAGTGAAAAAGAGCTGAAATAGACTGAAAAGCTGAGGTGCAGGAAGTGACGTGGAGTAAATACAGAAGAGACAGAGGCCAGAATGTTCTTCAGAGGGATATCTTTCTCACTGAAGTACCTCTTGACTTCTTCAAAAATTGTTTCACCTTTAGTATCTGTTTTAAGCTTTCGAGCAAATAGTATTTCTTCTTTCAATTTGTCATAGTGCAGATATCTAACATAAGCCATCAGTATTGCTGTGTTATCTGGTAAACACGATTCATCAATTTACAAAGCAAACTTCTGAACTTTTAACTGTGAAACTAGTTGGTTTTCAACATCTTCTGCCATTTCATCAATACAACACCGATGAATTGCTCAAAGGGATGGATTCGATCATTTCACAAGCGTATTGGTTCATGACAGTTGAAATAACAACATCTGAACAAAAACAAATGAAAAATTATGTCTGATCCCTATAGATCTTTACAATGAGAAGCAACTGAACATGGCAACCGCAAAAAGAATGGCAAAAACAATGGCTAAAAATCCCTGAAGATTACATGCAGAACTCTTGCATGCAGCAACATACCTCTTTTCACAGTAATACTTGCGTAACTCTAATTTAATTAAAAGAGGGATACCAAAGAAAACTTTTCTTTTCTGTTAAGAACTGAGTTCATCCTTGACAATGTGATCCCACCCTGATTAACATGTAACAGTTCAGGCCTGCTGTGTTCAACCAGACCAGGGGCTCAGTCCTTTCTGACTTCTATAGTCCCTTGAAGGTGAACACACTTGCAGCTCTGCGCGGTCTTGGTCTGTCTGTTCCTCCTTTCAAGAGTTCCATGCATACAAGAGGCCTATGAATACATGCTTTTATAATAAAGCTGGAGGGCAGTTCAGGCCCTCCAATAACTAACAGAAGATTCATATAACTTCCATTACAGACATTCACAACAACAATCAAAATACAAACTGATAGCCAATTAACATAAGTATAAAGAATTCTCATACCTAGAATATCAAATATGTAGGTTTATAACCAGGGGTCATTTAATAGAAAAAGAGGTGCAGGAGCTCATTAGCATAACTTATTTGCATATGCCACACACCCTGACATCATCGGAAGTGTGTCAGAAGACAACACCCACCACTCAGGCTCCACTGGACTGTTTTGAATTGCTAGCTATTGGGGGTGGGGGGAGCATGCAGATCTGCCCTCGCAGAGAAGGAAGAGCTTGTACCCGAATAAACCTTGGTCTTAAAGGTGCCACTGGACTGTTTTGGATTGCTAGCGGGGGGGGGGGAGAAGGTGCAGATCTGCCCTAACAGAGGAGGTAGAGCGTGTACCTGAATAAACCTTGGTCACTCCATCTTTGTACCAAAAAAAGGAGACACTATGCTCAAACTTTCCTTCTTTCAGATGCTTATTTGGAATTTTTTCTCAGTAAGACCAAGGCTGTTGAAAAGTATGCAAATAGAGAGTGATTTCAGCAAAGGATACTTTATTCTATCCGGAACAAGACAACTTTGGCCGGCTCGCGGGCCGGCTTATATCCCCCGAGAAACCGCCACCCAAAACACACCCCTACTTCCCTATAGGTTATTTACAGTGGCCGAGAGTCCCATAGGCTCTCGGCCAGGAACCTAGCCCCCTGATTGGAGTGGGCTAGGATCCGCATAGTCCATTGTCTCTTGGAGCGAAGCTCGACGTTTGTCTCTGGACTTGTCTGGACTTGTCTGGACATGTCTGGACTGGATACATTACAGCTGTGTTTTTACATTTTCTGAATGAGGGATGCAGAACTAGTATACATTTGTACAGAACTATCACAGTCCATATCTCTTGCATTTCACTGCCTTTTGACCCCACTGGTTAGAATTTTGTTCTCCATGTATATATCTGCCAAATGAGGACATGCATCTGAGGAAGTGTTAATCTTTACATTCCATAGGCATGCTATTGATTTTTTTAATGGTTAACCATCCTTAATTTAAGAACGAGAAAAATAATCTACGTATATACTTGCCACATTGTTACTGGTCCCTACCACTTAATGGGGGATAAAACTTGGATAAAATGGATTAGAAGAGCATCTCTTGAATGGCATTTCTTTATGCCATTTTTAACTTGATGATAGTTGAAAAAGAAAACTTGTATTTCAGCCATATTGCTCTTGTTTTCAGGAGTACTAAACAGGTTTCAGTTCACGGGATAGTGTGGTTTAAGTTGTTTGCGGATTGCACTTGACATTTGCACACATGTACAGATAGTAGTGACCATGTTTGGTCATTCCTTGGCCAGGTTTTTTTTTTAATGTAAAAATTATAATGAGTAACATAACAAAAATCAACACTCTCTCCCTTATATATAAAGCCGTAGTGGGCTCCAACGTTCCAAAATGCACACCTTTAGTGTTTGGCCGCAAGAACTGTCAGTCAGAAGATGCTGGCTGGGTTGACTGGCTGCTTTGTGTAGTCCCGCCCACGTCAGCCCTGTTCGGTTCAGTCTGCTCAGTCTGCTCTGGGACTCTGACAGGAGAGGACCATCTGCAGACTGAACGCAGGGACGGGGCTTCTACGGCTGGGCTGCTTCAGCCCACTCTTCTCTGATTGGGCCAGCGTTTCAAGGTCATTTGCATATGGAAGCTGATTGGACTTCACTCCATTCCACACCTCAAACTCCCCCCCCCCGCAAAACAGTTGGAACTGTCAGTTGCTTATGCGACCTGGTGTATTCTGAGGTAAAATATGTCCTCACTCACAACACTTCCCCTTCAAAAGAAACAAACCCAATAACACAATCATGCCACACCACAAAGAAGACAGATCATACCACAAGCAGAATACCACAAGGCAAAAAATGATAGGAAAAGGTGCCAGCAGTCACCCCTTTACTGCCACAGATGGTGTGCAAGTCCCAGGTTCATGTTTTAAAAGCTGCCTGGGGGATTATGGACCATTCACACACTTTCAACCTTAACATCCCTCATAGGGTAGTTGTGCGGATCATATGGGGGAGAGGATACTGATGTCAGCTGCTTTGGTTCCCACTGCAGGGAAAGACTGCCCTTTCCCTAGGCAGAGTCTGGGGGGTGGGGGGATTTAAACCTGAAGAAAGACAGGCAGATAAAGGGAAGCTGATGGTTGCCTGGAAAGGAAGTAGGGTTGCCAACTCCAGGTTGGAAACTTCCAGGATATTTTAGGGATGAAGCCTGCTGAGGATGGGGTCTGAGGAGGAGGAAGAGGGGGACCTCAGACAGATACAATGCCATACTCCCCACCCTCCAAACAAGCTGTTGCCAGTCTCCAGGTGACAGCTGGAGAGCTCTTAAAGCTCTGGTGCTAATTCAAAGTGCTGCAATTTGTCGACAGAGTAGTGTTTTGGCAAATCTTTAGGAATTGTTTGGTGCATTTACGATGGGGCACCCACCCAGAGCCTCTGGCATTTTCTCACTCTGCTGGCATCAAAACCAATTTAAGGCAAAATAAGAGGCTACTGAGAGGGGAGGAGATAAAGTTGCCAGCTTTAGGTATGGAAAATCCTGGAGATTTGAGGAGTGGAGGCCGGAGAGGGGGACATCAGACAGGTTACAGTGCCATAGACTCCACCCTCCAACCCAGCTATTTGCTCCTGGGGAACTATTGTTGCCAATCTTGGCCCAGCACCCATCAAACCATTCTCTTCAACCCCCTGCTGTGCAGCACACTTTCCCCTAGGGTTGCCAAACTCCAGGTGGGACCTGGAGATCTCCCACTGCTACAATTGATCTCCAGATGACAGAGATCAGTTTCCCCTGGAGAAAATGGCTGCTTTGGAGGGTAGACCATATGACATTATCCCTGCTGAGTCCTTCCGCCC
>NW_015160949.1:25511-43886 GCF_001447785.1 Gekko japonicus
AGGTGAGGACTAGAGATCACTCAAAATTACAACTGCTCTTCAGGTAGCAGAGATCAGTTCCTCTGGAGAAAACAGTGGACTCTGTCATTATACCCTGCTGAGGTCACCACAGCAAACTGACACTGTTTGCCCAAAGCCAGAGCACTCTCCCAGAGCCTCTTTCTAGATCTCGTTGTATTTATTTCCACAACGGGCCTTATTCCTTTTTTAAAAAAATATTTTTATTATTTTATAATTTTCCATCACCACACCCAACAACTTGTGCTGATTGTACCATTCTACATAGACGAGCATGTTGTTGTTCAGTCGCACAGCTCTCGCCAGGCCTTCCGGTCTTCCACTGTCCTCTGAAGTTGGCTCAACTTCATGTTCGTTGCGTCGATGACACTGTCTAACCATCTCATCCTTTGCCGTCCCCGTCTTCTTTGACCTTCAATCTTTCCCAGCATCAGGGTCTTTTCCAGTGAGTGCTCTCTTCTCGTTTGGTGGCCAAAGTATTTGAGCTTCAGTTTCATTATCTGGCCTTCCAGGGAACAGTCAGGGTTGATTTCTTTGAGGATTGACTGATTTGTTCTTCTTGCAGTCCAAGGGACTCTCAAGAGTCTCCTCCAGCACCATAGTTCAAAAGAATCTATTCTTCGGCGCTCGGCCTTCCTTATAGTCCAGCTCTCGCAGCCATACATGACTACTGGGAATACCATTGCTTTGACCATGCGGACTTTTGTTGGCGGGGTGATGTCTCTACTTTTTATCATGCTGTTTAGACGAGCATACAGCCTTGTTAAATCACAAAATCCATCAATTAGACCTTACCCTGACTGTTCTTTTACATTTACCATTTATACAATTTCCCCCAATTTTTCTCAAAAATAACTTCATATTTCCCTTTTAATAAACAAGATAGTTTATCCATTTCGGCGACCTCAAACAGTTTCCGTAACACTTCTAGTTCATCTGGAATCTTATCTGTTTTCCAGTACTTAGCATAACTTATCCTTGCTGCTATTATACAATGTAGTAGCAAATTTTTCTGGTTTTTTTTAAGTGTCTCAGGGATAATGTTCAGTAAAAATAGTTCTGGTTTCATTGGTATTGATTCCCCTGTAATTTCCTTCAACAACACAGTAATATTTTCCCAGTATTCTTTAGCTTTACCGCATGTCCACCACATGTGGAAATACGTACCAACCTTCCGTTTACATTTCCAACAGACATTGGTCAATGACCCAGGGAATTTAGCTAATCTCGAGGGATATAGATACCATCTGTGCAGGACTTTGTAGGTGTTTTCTTTAAAGGGAATTGCTCTCGTAATCTTCATGTTTGTCTCCCAGATTTTTAACCATTTATCAGGTTCTATAACATACCCTAAGTCTTTATTCCATATTTCTAAACTAGCTTTCCACGTTCCATCTTGCATCTTCCCATCTAGCAATTTCTTATATATATTCTTTATCAATTTTCCTCCCATATGAAACCAAATCTTATCTATATCTATTGGATTAGAGTAAAACCCCATTTTTCGGTCTTCTTTGAATCTAGTCTTCAGTTGCAAATATTGGAACCATGACAGCTCTTTATTTTGGTTTTTTAGGGTTTCTACAGATTTTAAGTCATTGTTATTGTGGAGGATACTAATTTTTGGCGTCTTCCCTTCTTAGTTGCCCCTCCTTTCTGAATTGTTTTTTCTTGTCTTTCATCTTGAGACTCCTCTTCCGATTCACTTAGTTCCTCTTCCTCCCCACCTAGTTCCTGAGAGTGTTTTTTAAGAAATTCTTCCAGCTTCATTATTGAGTTCAGTCTATAATTCTTCCCTTTGTAAGTGAAAGCTATCCCTTCTGGCACCAACCATCTATATAAAATATTATTTCTCCTCAGTAATTCTGTTAGATATTGGTAATCTTGCCTTCTTTCCCTTATTCGCCAGGGTATCTCTCTTAAGATTCTAATTTCATTCCCCTGTATCTTAATTGGATTTGATCTTGATATTTCCAAAATTTTGTCCCGTGTTGTTCTTTTATAAAACCTAATGTGTACCTCTCTGGGCACCCTATTCCTCCTGGCATATGCAGAGTTTCTCCTGTATACTAATTCAATTTCTTGTGTCATATCTTCTTCCGTTACTCCTAATACTTCCGCTAGCGCCGTTATCATAGTCTCTTTGATGTTTTCTCCTTGAGTTTCAGGGTTATTCTGTAGTCTCAATAGGTATGCTGCCTTTTCAAATTCCAAAGACATCAGGGCCTCTTCCACCAAATCGAATTTCTTATTAAGTTCCTGCATCTGTTGTTCTATCACTTCTACATTCTCTTCTGTAGCGCTTTTTGCTTGTTTTAGTTTAACAATTTCTTGTTTATTCTCCAATATCTGACTCCTAAATTTTTCCATCTGAGTTGAGATGTTCTGTGTAAAAACCTCTAATTTCATTTGAAGTGGTTCTAATGCTTTAGTCATAAGATCAGGCAGCATACTCTGCATTGCTGTATTCACTGCCTGAGTTACACTCTCATTTATTTGGACATTTAAGTCTTTCATCTGGTTTAGATTAGAAGCTGCTGTTTTAATCTGACCTGGCGATGGCGCCGAAGTTTTCCTCGATCCACTTGCCATTATATTTATTTTCACTATATCTTGACTACACTTTGGGGGATCACAGCCCACTTTCTCTTCCACTGTTATTTGTTTCACAGTTTATTTAGTCCTATCTCTTGATTAAATAGTTAACTTTCAAAACGGGCCTTATTCCTAATACTTATATATAGCTAAAAATACAGAGGCAGAAGTACAGAACCTGGCAAATTCATAAATTCAGGGCTGAGTTACAATATGCAACTTATTCATATAAAGGTTAAGTATGTAAGGATTACATTGTGTGAATGGCAGAGAAAGGGGGGGTATATTAGTTTTGCCTTTAAACTAAATGAGAATCCAAACGGGGAGTGGGGATATAAAGGAATGTTTTTTTTCCTTCTAAAAACCAATTTATTAGGATATATTATTAGTTCAAATACACAACGTATTATTTTTTATGATACATCCTTTCTTCTCTCTCCCCCCCCCCCCCCCCCGGCTTCCCACAGTGCTCCAATCTCCAGCCCATTTCTTAGTTCTTTTCTATGTTCACGTATCTTTTAATCATAATCTACCAGTAACACTTCTTTCTACTATTATTTTCTCTTAACTTTCATCTAGTAACATTAAATTTTCAATAATTGTCAAAGCAAATTAAATTGTCCTTTACATCCCAATATTTTTCTAAATACTCTTTAAAGTGTCTCCAATCTGCATAGAATTCTTCTGCTTCAAGGTTCTTAAGTTTCCTTGTCATTTTGTTCATTTCAACCATAAATATTAATTTCTTTATCCATTCCCCAATTTCTAGGATTCTGTCTTGTTTCCAACATTGTGCATAAGTCATTCTAGCAGTTGTGATCATATACCACATCAAAGTTCTTTTCTGCACATTAACTTCTTCCATTTTAAGTCCCAACAGCAATATTTCAGGTTCGTTCTTAAAGTTACATTTTACAATTTTTTCCATTTCTTTGTGTATCTCAGCCCAATAACTTCTTGTCTTGTCACATGTCCACCACATATGATAAAAGGAGCCTTACATTTTTTTTACATTTCCAACATTTGTCTGACATATTACTATTTATATTTGCAATCTTTTTTGGTGTCATATACCATCTATACATCATCTTATAACAGTTTTCTTTTAAATTATTACACAATATTTTCATAGCATTTTTCCATAAAAATTCCCAAGTTGCCATATTTATTTCTTTGTTCATATTAACTGCCCACTTTATCATTTGTTCTTTAACTGTTTCATCTTCCGTATACCATTGTAACAATATCTTATACATTTTAGATATCAGCTTTTACCTCCTTCAAACCATACATTCTCAATTTCATTATACTTTTTTCTAAACCCAAAAACTCTTTTATCTGTTTTAAACAAGTCATAAATCTGTCTATAATGCAACCAATCATAATTAAAGTCTATATCTTCTACCACTTTCATTTCAAACGTCTTCCCCACAGGTTTCAAAATGTCTCTATATTGCAACCAATCTTCACCTCTATGTGTCGAAAATGGTTTAAGCCTCAGCTGGCACTATCCAAAGTGGTCTTTAGTCCGAAAAGTACCTTCTGTACTTAGTCCAAGTATCAAATAATGTTCTCCTTATATAATGGTGCCTTAAAAAGCTGTCCATTTTCATTTTTCCATACCATAAATACGCGTGCCAGCCAAATTTACAGTCATGACCTTCTAACACCAACAATTTTCTGTAGTCCAACGTAATCCATTGTTGCAACCAAGTTAGACAAACCGCTTCATGGTATAATCTTAGATTTGGTAATTGAAAATCACCTCTTTCTTTCGCGTCACATAAAATTTTCATCTTAATCCTCGGTTTCTTCCCAGCCCAAACAAATTTTGAAATTTCTTTCTGCCAGGCATTGGGATATAAAGGAATGTTGTCTGTCAGTAAACGTTTTGCCTCAGAGATGGAAGGGGCAAATGGAAAGCAGTGCACCTCATAGTCTCACATAGGCTTTCCCCTCTTTATGTGCAGCCTGGGAGAAGGGGGGGAGGGGAGAAGGTGGAGGTATTGTTGTTGTTGATTTGCATCTGTGCCTTTGAATTCCAGCTCTCCAGGATGTGGCTGCACTCGAGCTATAAAGTTAAGGGTCAAGCAAGTTAAAGGTTCCCTTGCTCGAAAGCCAGTCGAATCCGACTCTAGGGTTGCAGTGCTCATCTCCATTTCAAAGCCGAAGAGCCAGCGCTGTCCGAAGACGTTTCCGTGGTCCCCCCCAAAAAAACTGCAGCCTTGCTTCAGTGGTCCACACACCAAATATTTCCAAATAGCTGCTGGTGGGAATTGCCTTTGCTTCTCTTGCCCAGATCCTAGGCATTGAAGTAAAACCACCAGATCCCTCCCTTCCCAAGTATTTTTTTTTTAAGGGGAGAGAGAGAACGGAGCTTTGTGGGCAGCCCTATTCTTCCTTTCACCCTCCCTCCCTTTTATTGGAGGTCAGTATACATTCCAATCCCAAAGAAGGGCAATGCCAAGGAATGTTCAAACTATCGCACAATTGCACTCATATCACATGCTAGTAAGGTCATGCTCAAGATCCTACAAGCTAGGCTTCAACAGTACATGGATAGAGAACTACCAGAAGTACAAGCTGGGTTTCGAAGAGGTAGAGGAACTAGAGATCAAATTGCCAACATTCTGCTTCATTGACTATGCTAAAGCTTTTGACTGTGTGGATCGCAACAAACTATGGCAGGTCCTTAAAGAGATGGGAGTACCAGACCACCTCACACGTCTCTTGAGAAACCTGTATAAGGCCAAGAAGCAACAGTTAGAACCGGATATGGAACAACTGATTGCTTTAGCATAGGAAAAGGAGTACGACAAGGATGTATATTGTCACCAGGCTTATTTAATATATATGCAGAATACATCATGCAAAATGCTGGATGAATCATAAGCAGGAATTAAGATTGCTGGGGAAAAGAGCAACAACCTCAGATATGCAGACGATACCACTCTAATGGCAGAAAGTGAGGAGGACCTAAAGAGCCTCTTGCTCAGAGTAAAAAAGGAGAGCGCAAAAGTGGGCTTGAAGCTCAACATCAGAAAAACTAAGATCATGGCATCCGGCCCCATCACTCCTTGGCAAATAGAAGGGGAAGTCGTGGAAGTAGTGACAGACTTCACGTTCCTGGGATCCCAAATCACCGCAGACTGTGACTGCAGCCATGAAATTAAAAGACGCCTGCTCCTTGGGAGGAAAGCGATGGCGAACCTAAACAGCATGATAAAAAGTAGAGACATCACCCTGCCAACAAAAGTCCGCATGGTCAAAGCAATGGTATTCCCAGTAGTCATGTATGGCTGTGAGAGTTGGACTATAAGGAAGGCCGAGCGCCGAAGAATAGATTCTTTTGAACTATGGTGCTGGAGGAGACTCTTGAGAGTCCCTTGGACTGCAAGAAGAACAAATCAGTCAATCCTCAAAGAAATCAACCCTGACTGTTCCCTGGAAGGCCAGATAATGAAACTGAAGCTCAAATACTTTGGCCACCAAATGAGAAGGGAGCACTCACTGGAGAAGACCCTGATGCTGGGAAAGATTGAAGGTCAAAGAAGACGGGGACGGCAAAGGATGAGATGGTTAGACAGTGTCATCAATGAAATGAACGTGAAATTAAGGCAACTTCAGAGGACGGTGGAAGACCGGAGGGCCTGGCGGGATGTGGTCCATGGGGTCGTGAAGAGTCGGACTCGACTGTGCGACTGAACAACAAAACCCCTTTTATTGCTTCTGCAGCTACCCTTGTGGAGGCTGCTGTGGAGAAAGGATATGGGGGGGATAGGGAAGCAGGAGGAGAAGCAGGAGGAGAAGGGGGAGGGGAGGGCGAAGCAAGGCTGCAATCCGTGTGTGGAACAGGAGAGGAGGTGGTGAAGGAGGCTCTTGTCCACCTCTCTCTCCGGCTGCCCCAGCTTTAGGACTCACAGCCAGCGGGCGTTCCCAGCTGGGGGATGGGGAGGGGGAAGAAAAAAAAGACATTATGAGCCACCAAAGTCAGTGCTAACGGTAGAAGCTGCCCAGGCTCCTTGGGTGGCTGCTGGCATCGAGCTAGGACTTTCCCCCTCAGTGAGCTCCCGGGGAGTCGAGCAAGCACGGGGTGCGTGTAAGACTCTCCAGCTGCACCTACCCTCATCTGGGATGTACTAAAAGGAAGGACAAGATTGCCCATTGGAAATAATGGGAGGAAGGAATGCCAATTGACTTGCATGAGCTTCATTGGAAAACATTAGGGTACAAGTAGAGTTGCAATAAAAATGCGGAATGGATTTTCCATTAGGGTCTCTAGGCCCAAATACACTACTCTGGGGATGGAATGAGAGACCACAGAGTGCAATGACAGCCCCTGGGAGTAACAGAAGTGTTCAGGAACTGGGATGACAGGCCACGGAGTGGAATGACAACTTCAGGGTGCAGCAGGAGTGTCCAGGAACTGGGATGACAGGACCAAGAGTGGAATGACGGCCCCAGGGTGTACCAGGAGTGTTCTGGGACTGGGATGACAGGCCACAGAGTGTAATGACAGCCCCAGGGTGGAGAAGGAGTGTTCTGGAATTGGGATGACAGGCCACGGAGTAGAATGAAAGCACCAGGGTGGAGCAGGAGTGTTCAGGGACTGGGATGACAGGCCACGGAGTGGAATGACAGCCCCAGGGTGGAGCAGGAGTGTTCAGGGACTGGGATGACAGGCCACGGAGTGGAATGACAGCCCCAGGGTGGAGCAGGAGTGTTCAGGGACAGGGATGACAGGGACACGAGTGGAATGACAGCCCCAAGGTGGAGCAGGAGTGTTCAGGAACTGGGATGACAGGCCACGGAGTGGAATGTCAGTCCCAGGGTGGAGAAGGAGTGTTCTGGAACTAGGATGACAGGCCACGGAGTGTAATGACAACCCCAGGGTGGAGGAGGACTGTTTTGGAACTGGGATGACAGGGCCAAGAGTGGAATGATGGCCCCAGTGTGTACCAGGAGTGTTCTGGAACCGGAATGACAGGCCACAGAGTGGAATGAAAGCCCCGGGGTGGAGCAGGAGTGTTCAGGGACTGGGATGACAGGGCCAAGAGTGGAATGACGGCCCCAGGGTGTACCAGGAGTGTTCAGGAACTAGGACGACATGCCACAGAGTGGAATGACAGCCCCAGGGTGTAGCAGGGTTGTTCTGGGACTGGGATGACAGGCCATAGAGTGGAATGACAGCCCCAGGGTGTAGCAGGAGGGATGTATTAAAAGGAAGGACAGGATTGCCCATTGGAAACAATGGGAGACGCTGGAAGGCCCATTGGAAATAATGGGAGAATGCCAATTGACTTGCATGGGCTTCATTGGAAAACATTAGGTACATGTAGAGTTGCAATAAAAATGCGGAATGGATTTTCCATTAGGGTCCCTTGGCCCAAATACAGTACTCTGGGGATGGAATGAGAGACCACAGAGTGCAATGACAGCCCCTGGGAGTAACAGAAGTGTTCAGGAACTGGGATGACAGGCCATGGAGTGGAATGACAACTTCAGGGTGCAGCAGGAGTGTCCAGGAACTGGGATGACAGGACCAAGAGTGGAATGACGGCCCCAGGGTGTACCAGGAGTGTTCTGGGACTGGGATGACAGGCCACAGAGTGGAATGTGAGCCCCAGGGTGTAGCAGGAGTATCCTGGGACTGGGATGAGAGGCCCCAGAGTGGAATGAAAGCCTCAACGTGGAGCAGCAGTGTTCTGGGACTGGAATGAGAGACCCCAGAGTGGAATGACAGCCCCACAGTGTAGCAGATGTGTTCAGGGACTGAAATGAGGGCCCCAAGAGTGGAATGACAGCCCCAGGGTGTAGCAGGATTGTTCTGGGAATGGAATGAGAGACCACGGAGTGGAATGACAGCTCCTGGAAGTACATGTGAGGATGGGTAAATGGCATCATGTGCTATAAAGAAATGAGATATTAAATCTTCATACATTAAAGAATACCACCTAGAACAGGGGTCCCCACTGTGGTAAACGTAGGCACCTGCCAGCACTATTCCTTGACCCCCACCAACTGTTTTAAGAAATAGGTGAGGACAGGTGGGATTTTTGCCCAGCAAGGCTTCTGATTGGCTGTGTAGATTTTTAGAACCGTTCATTTGGCATAATCTGGTTCCCACCTTAGAGGATTGTCTCTATGTGACTGAAGGTATGCTGCGGCTATCCGTTCCTAGCTGGCTCCACCTCCTGCAGCAGACATTTTGTGTCTGCATTTAGCACACTGTGTCAGAATTACAAAGGTATTGCAGGCTCAAAAAGGTTAGAGACCCCCAAGCTAGACTACAGGTTTGGATATGTCACAGAGTCTATAGAGGGGGTTCTCTGGGTCAGTGGTCAACAGACTAGGCAATAGTGTGTGAAGAACGCAGGCAGAGTGTGACACAGAAAGGGAACATGGAGGTAAGGAAGTCAGCAGAACTGGACACTGGAACTGGTAGAGGGACAAGGGCAAGATTTATAATTGACAATGGAGGAGGAGGGTCACATCAACCTCATGAATTTGTAAGGAAAACAAAAGAGCTGAGATGGAGCTGATCTGGTGATAGCTGCACACATTCCAGAAATATTTAAATGTAAAGTCTTTCACTCTACAGTTTGCAAATCCAGTTGTGCAGAACTGCCTCAACACCCAGGGTCTCTCCTTCCACTCTGGGGACTGTCATTCCAGGCCCATAAGACTCCTGCTACTTCCAGAGACTGTCAATCTACCTTGGAGCCTGTCATTCCATTCCCGGAATACTCCCAGGAGCTGTCATTGCACTTAGTGGTCTCCCATTCCAGTTCCAGAACACTCCTACCACTTCCTGGGGAAGTCATTCCAGTCCAAGACCACTCCAGCTACTTCCAGGAGCTGTCAGTCCATTCTGTGGTCTCTCATTCCAATCCCAGAACACATCTGCTACACCGTGGGGCTGTCATTCCACTCTGGGGCCTCTCATTCCAGTCTCAGAACACTGCTGCTCCACCTTGAGGCTTTCATTCCACTCTGTGGCCTGTCATCCCACTCTGGGGCCTCTCATCCCAGTACCAGGATACTCCTGCTACACCCTGGGGCTGTCATTCCACTCTTATCCCTGTCATCCAAGTTCCAGAACACTCCTGCTCCACCCTGGGGCTAAAAGGAAGGACAGGATTGACTATTGGAAACAATGGGAAACACTTGAAGGTCCATTGGAAATAATGTAAGCCAGGAATGCCAATTGACTTGCATGGGCTCCATTGAAATACATTACAGTACAAGTAGAGTTGCAATAAAAATGTGGAATGGATTTTCCATTAGGGTCTCTGGGCCCAAATAGACTACTCTGGGAATGGAATGAGAAACCACAGAGTGGAATGACTGCCCCAGGGTGGAGCAGGAGTTTTCTGGGACTGGAATGACAGGTCCCAGAGTGGAATGACAGCCTCAGGGTGTACCAGGAGTGTTCAGGGATTGGAATGAGAGACCACGGAGTGGAATGACAGCCCCATGGTGGAGCAGCAGTGTTCTGGAATTGGAATGACAGGCCCAAGAATGGAATGACAGCCCCAGGGTGGAGCAAGAGTGTTTAGGGACTGGAATGAGAGGCCCTTGAACTGGAATGACAGCCCCAGGGTGGAGCAAGAGTGTTTTGGAACTGGAATGAGAGGCCCTTGAAGTGGAATGACAGCTCCAGGGTGGAGCAGGAGTGTTCAGGGACTGGAATGACAGGCCCCAGAGTGGAATGACAGCCCCAGGTGGAGCAGGACTGTTCTGGGACTTGAATGAGAGACCACGGAGAGGAATGACAGCCCCTGGGTATAGCAGGAGTGTCCTGGAACTGGAATGACAGGCCCAGAAGTGGAATGACAGCCCAGAGTGGAGCAGGAGTGTTCAGGGACTGGAATGAGAGACCACGGAGTGGAATGACAGTCCCTGAGGGTAGCAGGAGTGTTCTGGAACTGGGATGACAGGCCCCAGAGTGGGATGACAGCTCCAGGGTGGAGCAGGAGTGTTCAGGGACTGGAATGAGAGACCATGGAGTGGAACGACAGCACCAGGTGGAGCAGGAATTTTCTGGGACTTGAATGAGAGACCATGGAGTGTAGCAGCCCCAGGGTGTAGCAGGAGTGTTCTGGAACTGGGACAAGAGGCCCCAGAGTGGAATGAGATGGAGCTGATCTGGTGATAGCTACCCACATTCCAGAAATATTTAAATGTGAGACCGCGGAAGGGAATGACAGCCCCTGGGGGTACCAGGAGTGTTCAGGGAATGGTATGGGAGACCACGGAGTGGAATGACAGCCCCACGGTGTAGCAGCAGTGTTCTGTGACTAAAATGACAGGCCCCAGAATGGAATGACAGCCCCTGGAAGTTTCAGGAGTGGTCTTGGACTGGAATGACTGCCCTAGGGAGTGGTAGGAGTGTTCTGGAACTGGAATGGGAGATCACTAAGTGGAATGATATTCCCTGCAAGTAGTAGGGATATTCTGGGACCACAATGACAAGCCCCAGAGTAGAATGACAGCCCCTAGATATGGCAGGAGTGTTCTGGAACTGGAATGGGATACCACTAAGTGGAATGACAGCTCCTGGGAGTATTCTGGGAATGGAATGACAGGCTCCAAGGTGTATTGACAGTCCCTGGAAGTAGCAGGAGGCCCCAAGGTTGAAAGAGAGACCCTGGGTTTTAAGTATGGAACTCAACAACGAAGTAAGTAACAAAGTGAATCAGCTTTATTGAGAATGAGAACTTCCAAAGATCGCACAGCAACAGACGACACAACCACACACAACAGTGGAGCATAGCGCCTTTTAAACTCTCCCAGGCTGGGGTAGCCACGCCCATACATAGTTAATGTCCAATCACATTGCATAGATAATAACCAATCATTTGCCTTCCCTCCAGCACAGACTCTTACATTTCATTGGTCACATAACGTGCTTCAGCCAATGGTGTTGTTCCAGATTACAATCCAGTGGAGGTTTCAAGCTTTACATTGTGTTTCAATGGTAAAGACACAACACTGGGTATAGAGAAAGTTCTGTGCAACTGGATTTGCAAACTGTAGAGTTAAATACTTTACATTTAAATATTTCTGGAATGTGTGTAGCTATCACCAGATCAGCTCCATCTCATTCCACTCCGTGGTTTCTCATTCATCCTGGCTCCCATTATTTCCAATGGGCCTTCAAGTGTTTCCCATTGTTTCCAATGGGCAATCCTGTCCTTCCTTTTAGTACATCCCCTCAGCGGGACCTCCTTCGCCAGCCTGCCTCCTGGCCTCTTCCTGGTGGGACAAGCTGCTGCTGAATAATAGCCTCCATTAAGGCTCTAGACTTGATCTTTCCTGCTTACACTGGTTAAACTTAGGACATGTGGAAATGGAGCTATTGGAATTTCAATAAATTCTATGACCTGTGTGAAACACTTGAGAAGATAGAAGGATTGCTTTCCTTACTTTGTTTGGATCACCTTATACTTGTGAGCAACTGTTTTCAGCTTTGAATTATATCAAATCTGACACCAGAAACAGACTAACAGATTACCTGAGTGTTCCATGTGTTGCTCTCAAACTTACAAAGTATGAGCCAAGGTTAGACAAATTTTCAGCATGCATACAACAGCGAAAATCACATTAATTGTTCAAAAGCATGCGAAATGCAAACTTTTACCTTTCAATAAAAAGTTGCTTGTATCATTTAAAGCTCTGTTATTGTGTTTTGCTTTTAAGACAAAATATGTTAATGTATGAGTTGTTTTTTCTAAACTAAAACCTCAGTATTGAGGTTAAATTGCTGTGTTGGAACTTTACGATAAATAAGTGGGTTTTGGGTTGCAGTTTGGGCACTCAGTCTCTAAAAGGTTCTCCATCACTGCCCTAGGGGAAGGCCCAGGCTGAGGTGGCCCAAAGGAAGTGAGGTGCTTGACTGGCTGCACACAACCCCATCCCAGGGCCACAGAATGAGAACAATTCTTCACAGGATGCTGGCCAAAACACAATGCAGCCAGAGGAGCTCAACACCTGCCAGCAGGTCAGTTGAGCCTGATTACTTCCCAGTCTATTTAAGCCAAGACCTGGGAGAACTGCCTTGCTGGATCAACTTGTGCCACTGCCTATTGATGTTCTCAACCCTTGCCATCTAGACCTGAGGGGTCTCAACCCTTGCCATCTAGTTCCAGAGGAGACCTAACTGGGCTGTCCTGCATTTCAGCCTGTGGAAGTCCAGACAGTTGGTGAATCAGGGCGTACATATCCCACAGGAACTCTACATAATCATAATTCCCTGTAGACCAATGAAGCCAGGAAACAGAAAACATCTCCTCTCCTAGGCTTGCATTATATGTAAAAGCATCCCTAACAAATGTATTGTGTGGCTTCTTAACATGAAGGGTTTTTTTTTTGGGGGGGGGACGCAATAGTGCTGCAGACCTGGCACCCATACTGCTCTAAATCAAAACTTTCTCATAGTACTGGGAACTGCCCTGAGACTAGAAAGAGAGGGGAGAGGACATTCTAATATCTAAGGGCCACTGGGATGCTGCACTCTCTCCAACCCAGGAAGAACAGCACAATGCTTAGGGGGAAGACCAGGCTATCCCCAGCCATTAGCCAGAAAAGAATCAGACACAGGGTTCTAGCTCCTCCACCCCATGAGGACCTGCTCCAACTGACGGTTATCCTGAGTCTAGAGAAGAAAGAGAAAAAGGTCATTGTGGCCTCTCCCACTGGTCGAAGGAACATAAGAACATAAGGAGAGATCTTCTGGATCAGACCAGTGTTCCATCTACTCCAGCATCATGTTTCACAGAGCAGCCAATCAGTTGTCCTGGATGGCCAACGAATAGGGCCTAGAGATCAAGGCTGATCCCTGATGATACTTCCCAGAACTGCAGTTCAAAGGTTTTCTGACTCCGAATATGGAGGCCATATGGCTAGTAGCCATCTATATATCTAATAGCGAAGGCACCCCCTGCGTGAGGATATCTAAATCCGCACATTGGGGGCACCTGGGGGGCAGGGAAATTTTCCTGCACACTTGGGGCAGTCCCCAGGTGTGCACAAAAATCTAAAAAGTTGAGAAAATATAGGGGGGATATTTAAATCCCCCCAAAAGTAAAAGAGTGTTTCCTGCGCATGCGCAGGGAACGCTCTGGTAACTCTGCAGTGGGCTGGGGGTTGGAAGCCTCTCAGGCCTCGCCGCCGAAGCTGAGTACTGGGAACTGCCCTGAGACTAGAAAGAGAGGGGAGAGGACATTCTAATATCTAAGGGCCACTGGGATGCTGCATTCTCTCCAACCCAGGAAGAACAGCACAATGCTTAGGGGGAAGACCAGGCTATCCCCAGCCATTAGCCAGAAAAGAATCAGACACAGGGTTCTAGCTCCTCCACCCCATGAGGACCTGCTCCAACTGACGGTTATCCTGAGTCTAGAGAAGAAAGAGAAAAAGGTCATTGTGGCCTCTCCCACTGGTCGAAGGAACATAAGAACATAAGGAGAGATCTTCTGGATCAGACCAGTGTTCCATCTACTCCAGCATCATGTTTCACAGAGCAGCCAATCAGTTGTCCTGGATGGCCAACGAATAGGGCCTAGAGATCAAGGCTGATCCCTGATGATACTTCCCAGAACTGCAGTTCAAAGGTTTTCTGACTCCGAATATGGAGGCCATATGGCTAGTAGCCATCTATATATCTAATAGCGAAGGCACCCCCTGCGTGAGGATATCTAAATCCGCACATTGGGGGCACCTGGTAGGAACCTATCCTCCATTAATCTGCCTACCAGCCTCCTTTAAAGTTACCTGTACTCATGGTCATTAATGGCAGTCATGTGTTCAGTGGCAGTGAATCCCACATTTTAATTTACTCTGCATAGGCTTGTATAAATCAGGAAGAAAGCCTGTTGTCTGGCTTTATCCCTGGCAGGCAAGTTTTTGTGTCAGTTTAGGGATCTATTTAGTGTAAAGGAATATATCGGGTTCCATCTAAACAGAATTCCACCCTTTCTAAAGCCCTCAGTGATCTCAGAAAAGTGTAACTTTGCTTAGGCTTCCACTATACACCCCCCCCCTCCAGATACAGGTTATTCACCTCACCGAGCGGGAGGACTTAAGCAACAAACAAGGAATCAACAGGGACGAAGGAAAACAGAGAGAAGTAGCTAAATAATAATGTATCCGTTTCCACGGAGGCGGTGATCCTGCTATCCCCCCCTTCCCCTTTATCTCTCGTAACTGGAGTCGGCAGCGCTTCGGCCCCAAAGGGCCTTCCTCAGTGGTCACAATCCAAAATACAAAGTTGACATACAGTCCAAAAAATATTTACATAAGATGTTAAATATATATGCAGTATAAGGCCAGATGTTATGTCCTTATATATTTATATGTATATTGTTGTTCTATAGGATAGGCCTCAGGTATGGCCAATTAAAGTCCACTAATAATTCCAAATCTGGTAGCATAAACTTGCGTGAGTTGACTGTATGTCACTCCATCCTGTAACATCTGGCCTTATACTGCATATATATTTAACATCTTATGTAAATATTTTTTGGACTGTATGTCAACTTTGTATTTTGGATTGTGACCCCTTTGGGGCCGAAACGCGTTTGGTTCAGTTGCACAGCATTAACCCATCTATGTATGAATGTTGAGAAGTTTTTTAGGTCTGATTGTGAATATTTTAAATGAGTTTTAAGTTTTTTAAAATGTGTACACCTTAATAAATTTTGTATGTTTATTATATGTAGTGTCAGCTTAACCCTTGTGGATTCATAGCAGCTTTTTGGGTTGAGTTTTCTTTTTTCCCCTCACCCCCCCCTTTTTCTTTTCTTCTCCCTTTTTTTCTTCCTCCCTCCTTTCTTTTTGTTCGTGTCGGCAGCGCTTCTCCATCCCGCCTCCAGAGGCTCACAGCTTTTTAGAAACCGAAATAAGCCCGCAGGTCTCCGCGAGGGAGAGGTTTGAGTGTTGAGGTGGGCGGGAGAAGGCCACCTCCACCCCCGTGTCAACCCCACACACCTCCCGCTAGTACATATTTTCTCCCTTTGCTCAGCGTGTGTATTTTTCACGTTCCACTTCTGGCCATAAAAGCGTGAATCAGGAAAGGAAGGGATAGGAGGCAGCCAAGGAGCGAACTTGCGACAAAGGAGCGGTGGCGTTTTAGTTGGAAGAAAAGGCCAAATTTTTATGTGGGGGAAGGCAAGGCTTGACAGTGTGAGAATCACTTTTTTTTTGGCACTATAGTAAGACGATACCGATGGCGCTTACAAGCGTTGACAGTGAGCGATGGGCTCGTATATTTATAACTCTCCTCTTACACCCAGCGCCAGTCCGCGCCCCCGGAACCTCTCCGGCAATTGCAGTCGCCCAGGAGGAGCGCGGAAGGCATCTCCCGCCCGTTTGGCAGGTGCTTCTTGCCGCTGTCCATTGGTTGGTCTCTTCGCCCGCGTGCCGCTTTTGAACTCGCGATCCGGCGGGAGAATTTGCGGCTGCCAAAGGCTAAAGTCTTGAAAACCTCCCTAGCTGCCTTGTAAGAAGGCGATCCTGCGTCTTATTTTCTCCCTCAGTGAGGGCGCAGCCTGTCGCGTTGGCCGTGCCGATTCGTATTAATGGTAGCAACGGCAGCTGGGTCTCGGGGGCCCCTCGTATGGGTAAGTGCAGCAGAGCTTAGTTTCGACTTGTTTGCAGTGACTGTGATCAGTTCTGGAGTAGGTCAGCTAATAATAGAAGAGCGTGCAGTGTCGGGCATGTATAGATAGGCTTGCCAACATCCAGTCGGGGCCTGGAGTTCTTCTGGAATACAACTGATCTCCAGAGCACAGAGACCACTTCCCCTGAAGAAAATGGATATTTTGAACAGTGGAATCTATCGGCGGCATATACTCCACTGTGGTCTCTCCCCTCCCCAAACTCTGCCCTCCTTAGGCTCTACTCTCAAATCTCCAGGAACTTCCTAGTCCAGGGTCGGCAATCCTATGTACAGAATACTTTCCTTCCCCTCCACACATCACAGATGTAACTGGGGGAAGGGCTTACACTGCAGGGGCTCTGGCTTCCAGGCAGGCATGATCTGTGGGCCACCTTTCTCCTTTAGAAATAAATCCCCCTAGGGACAGAGTCACCACAGGATTTGCAGATTTCTCTTAAGGGGGTCGTATGGTGCTGGGTTGGAAAGCCTTACTGATATTACAAATATAAGAATCCTGTTGTACTTTAATGATAAGCAAATATAATGTGGCATAACCCACTTTGTGAGATGCATGAAGTGGCCATGTAAATGTATGTGTGTTGTATTCTGAACAGAGGGTGAAGAAGAAAAATAATTATGTAGTGTTTTTGCTAAGGGAGCTTAAAGGATGAAGCAATGCAAGGGGACAGTGATATGTGTAACACAATACTATGCAGGGCATGAGTGAATTCATTTGTTCCGCACTCCTAACCACTGGCCTCTTTGACAAACTGACATAGGAAGGTCTGTTGTGTAAAAAATGCTAAATAAATGTGGGACAAATATTTCTGTAACAAGCAGGATTTATTAAAGCTAATGCTTGTCTGCCAGGCGTTCGATTAGGGGCCCTGGAACATCTTCTGGCTGAACTTAGACCATCTCCTGGCTAGAGTCCCTGCTGGTTACTACCCCATCTCAGGATTTGATTGGATTACCACCATAGTTGGTTTGTAATTGTTGTTTTTCACTGGTTTTAACTGATATTGTATTTATTAATTGTTTTAATTCTTTGTTATGTTATTTAATCTTGTTAGCTGCCTTGAGCCTGCTTGTCAGGCAAGGCGGGGTATAAATACAACTAATAAATAAATAAATGATTGTGTAGTGTAGAATTTTGTCTCAACAAACCCTGGGAAAAGCTAGCAAGTTACAGAAAGTAACTGTCCTTCTTCACCTGTTTATTTACGTTATCGCTCTTACTATTCATTACTGGTGGCCACTGGTTGGCAGCAGATCACACCCATATTTATTGGATTCTGTACTAATTTGCATTATGGATAGTAACAATGGTGCACATGCTTCCATCTCTTGCATTGTTCAGATCATTTTGCTTCTTTTTGTACTCGGGACATTTATATCTCCTTACTTTAAAATCTTTAGATCAGTGGCACTCAGTCCATGGCTCACTGAGAACCACATTTGCAAGTACCATCAACCAAAGAGCCACAGCTATTGTATCCAGAGACTTCAGGGGAAGGAAGGGTGAAGCACCTTTTTTTTCTTCTGCAGAGTCCACTTCCTTGGATCTGGCCAGCAGCTGCAGAAGGTTGCACTCTCTGATGCTGAGGACAGAGGAAGAAGGCAAGGGGCACTCAGGGCTCTCACTGCAGGAACTTGCTTGGGTTGGAGTAAGGAGGAATAGGTATGCCCCTTCTGTCATGACAAGATTTGATGAGTGCTCCCACCGGAAGTCCCGCCTCCCTGAGGGGGGCCGTGCTGGTAGGGGCAAGACTGAGGGGCAGCCACAGGCTGCCCCTCCCCCCTGGGCTGGCGTGGCGAGGTGGGGGGAGGGAAAATGGCTGCTCTGAAGCACATGGAGGTGGGGGTGAGGGAAATTGGCTGCTTTGGAACGTGTTTGGGGGTCTGGGACATGTGAACTGTGCTTTTTGACTCTTTTGGGGGCAAAGGGTGGTCTTTTGTGGCTGGAGTTTTCTGAAAGGTGCTTTTTGACTCTTTGGGGGGCAAAGGGTGGTCTTTTGTGGCTGGAAAGGTGCTTTTTACACTGTGGGTGTGCTTGGAGACCCAAAGGAGACCCAGGGGAGACCCAGGGGAGACACTTGGAT
>NW_015160949.1:44264-44517 GCF_001447785.1 Gekko japonicus
AGCGTGTGTGCTGTTCTGTCTGATAACAGAGAGGCAGAGTCCCGCTCCCCCCCCACAGACACACACGAGTGAGCAAAACTTGAAACAGAGAGCCCAATACTTTTAACAGTCTTTAAACAAGGTTCTCTAATGAAGCACACACACACACACGAGAGCCCGGACTTTTGCAGAGGGAGAGAGAGGGAGAGAGATCCAAGCAAGCAGCACCTGTTTCTAGCAAGAGGAAAAAAAGCCTGCTTTTAGAAAGGCGTCT
>NW_015160949.1:51034-51165 GCF_001447785.1 Gekko japonicus
GAACAGCACACACGCTGCAGAAGTCTTTCTAAATGACAGAGAGGGGAGCCTTTGGCTCTTTGGCTCTTTGGCTCACACTCTCTGCCTGTCCCTGTGTCCAGCCTGGGGGGGTTCCAGAGGTCTACAGGACT
>NW_015160949.1:51417-53819 GCF_001447785.1 Gekko japonicus
CTCTGCCTTGAGGTTACAGAGGGAGGGGGCATGCAAGGTGGGGTGGGGGCTCCCTGGAGCCATCTAAGAGTCTCCCCTGGGTCTCCCCTGGGTCTCCAAGCACACCCACAGTGTAAAAAGCACCTTTCCAGCCACAAAAGACCACCCTTTGCCCCCCAAAGAGTCAAAAAGCACCTTTCAGAAAACTCCAGCCACAAAAGACCACCCTTTGCCCCCAAACCAGCCACAAGCCTCTTCCTTGGCCCCAAACACGTTTCAAAGCACCCATTTTCCTCCCCCCACCTCGCCACGCCAGCCCAGGGGGGAGGGGCAGCCTGCGGCTGCCCCTCAGTCCCGCCCCTACCAGCAGGCCCCCCCTCAGGGAGGCGGGACTTCCGGTGGGAGCACGCATCAAATCTTGTCATGACAGAAGGGGCATACCTATTCCTCCTGAGTATTAGCATTCTGAACGGAGGTTCCAAGCCAGGGAGTAAAACTTCCACCAGCATACAGTATCCAGCTTGCTGTTTTCCTGGGTGGCTGTCATGGTGGTTATGGCGGTAGTTTTACTCTCTTGTCTGTGTGGCGAGCTTGCTGTCTTCCTGGCAAACGCCTAGGCCGCACATAAGGGTAAGGGTTGTTGGAAAGAATGAACCCTTCCATCCCAGGCTTGAGGCATGAGACTTACCCTTTCTCCAGTCCCTCCAGTGGCAGCTGTTTCAAGGTGGGAACCACCTGCCCTGATGGGCAATGGCCTTGCCCACTTCCTTATAAGATGGGGCAGGTGAAGCATTGAGGAATGATGCTTAGAAGAGCCACAGATGGAATGTCAAAGAGCCACATGGGGCTGCTGAACAACTGAGTGAGGATCACTGCTTTAGATAATTTTAAATAAGTAGTACAATATATATAAACACATGCCAAAGAACAGAAAGAAAAAGTTTTTGCTTAAGACACTGGAATATTTTTGACAACATCTGTAGATATGTGTGTATATAGACTTCTTGGGTGCAAGAGACTGAAACGTGCTTCTCTGAGTGATTACATATCTTTATGCAAATACAGTGATGAGCATTATGATGTACTAGCCTGCTACCCGTGCTTCCCTATGGTATTTAAGTTCTGTAAATCCAGTTATAATACTGATGATGTAAAATCTGAAATGTGACGTTGTAGGAATTCTAACAGAGAAGACTGTAGTGTAAGAAATAAAGTGAGACATATGTACTTTTTTTCTCTCTACTGAAGGACCTCTCACTAGACCATATTGGTGGTCCTTCCCTCAGGTGCTAGGATCACCAGGCTGCTTGATGAGCTCACTTTGGAGCAGGCAACATAGAATTGTCCATTTAAGAAGCAGTCGTCCATTAAGTCAACTCCTGCCACCTTCCACGAAAGTGATGGCTTCTCTATTTGTGTTCCTGGATTGTTTTGTTCATATGGAGACGGTGTTGTTCTGAGCACCTCAGGGTGATCGTGCTGGTACTTGGCTTGTGCAGCTCAGTGCTCCACAGAAGTTGTCATGATCTGGCCTGTGCCAGTACGGCCTAGCCAGCCTAAGAGGCCTGGGTGGCAGTAGGAGGCAGCTAGGCCTACAACTCCCAGAAGGCATTGGGAGAGTCAGAGAGAAGATTCTGGGAGGAGACTGTTGAACTGTGTGAGGGGAGAGTCTTAGCCGTTAACTGAGGAGAAACAGGGTGTTTTTCGGGTCTCTCTCTGCAGCCTGATCCCACTGTGGGGACAGGCTGGTCTGGGAGAGAGGGAGATCTACACGGGGCTCAGCGTGAGTGCTAGGCAGGCTGGGGCCTGGAAGTAGAGACAGGTAGTGTTATGTATTGAATTGTATATATAACTGCTATGTGAACTGTGCCATAGAGTCTTGAATGTAAATACTGATGTGTGAATCGCCTGATTGAGATGCCATGTTGAGCTTCATCCTGGGCTAGGATCCTAATGTAACCAATAGGAGCCCTAGCCCAGAAAGTGCCTACCAATCACCGTGCAGAGCGGGATCGCTTGTGATTGGTCGTTATTGCTTCAACATCATAGTTTGTTATCTGTACAGGGGGTGTGGCTACATTAGCCGGGAGTGTTTAAATATCAACAAGCCAGTGTAAATAGTTCGATCTGTGATGGGTTCTGGCTGGCGATTGTTGTACCGTAACGGAGAAGTAACTGAGCCGAAGAATAAACCGCAATTCTTGCTGAATCACTCTCCGACTCTTTGTTAAGCGCACGACTTAACAGGTAGCTGCGTTAGTTTATGTTTATTTTTCCTTTCACACTGTTATCCCCTTTTTAAGCACCTTGCCTGTCTTGTTTTTCCCTGCCCCACTGTTGTTTTAATAAACCCTTTTTGTGTAATCATTTTCTCTGCCTGGGTCAATCACGCCTGCATGTTCTCAGCTGAAAAGGGGCTTGGG
>NW_015160949.1:54340-59218 GCF_001447785.1 Gekko japonicus
CCTCATGGCTTTAAGCACCCTGCAACTAGTGTTCCCTCTAAGCTGTGGAGACATGAGCAAAAATCCTACTTGGTGAGCTACTGGCATTAAAGTTGTGAGCGAGCGATTTGGCTGCTGCATCAATGAGTTTGCTCTGATGCCATCCTTCCTGAGCAAAGACAAAAATGTGTGAGCCGGGGGCTAAAAAACTGTGAGCCAGCTCACACTAACTCAGCTTAGAGGGAACACTGCCTGCAACCGCTGCTGCACCTGATAGACAACCACTTGTTAGGTGTAGGAGGTGGGGGGAATGTGTTGGAAGCCATCCCACCTCCTTTCCTACACCTGACAGGCAGCTGCCTGTCCAGTGTAGGAGGGGGAGGAGTATTAGAAGTCACTGTGGAGGTGGGGCTGCACCTGACAGACAACCACCTGTTAGGTGTAGAAGGTGGGGGGAGTGTGTTGGAAGCCATCAGAGAGGCTGGGTCAGCAGCTTTGCTTCACCTCACAGGTGGTTCTTGGCCCCTCCTGATTTCCTCAACTGTCAATAGCTCTCTGCAGTCCCCTGTAACTGTTGGGTTTTTTTTTTACCTCAGAATACTGAGCTCTGCAGCTGACCAATCAAAGAGTGGGGGGCGCAGAGAGGCAGCTGCCTGGTGCTCGTTAAGAAGAGATTTTTAGAAATTCGACCCTTAAGTGGGTCAAAAGGGAGGAATCTTCTTAACGAGCACCTACGCCACGGTAGGAGCACTCTCCCAAAATTTGGTGTCTCTAGGTCCAGCAGTTTGGTCTGGGCGTTGATTTTCTTTTATATATATAGATGAAGATTTGGATTGGGTAGAGAGGGATGATGTACAAGACTTAGTTGGATATGTGATAATTCATGAGTAAACTTCTGGGGCTTCTTTAATCTCTGCACACATTTTTCCTGCCAACATTGAATGTATATTGTAACAAACCACTTTGCCTACTAGAACAAAAAGTATATAGATAATAACTAAAACTACGAAGGAACTTTGAGAACTTGTTTTGTAAAATCTGATGCCTTATACTGATTGCTTCATCTAGTATGTTGTGTATGCTAGAGGAATATTTTGTAGGCAAATATTTTGTGTACAGCCTAAATATGGGTAAGTGACTCAGGTCCCAGCCCTTCTTCTGACTCTTGCTGCCTCATACAGAAAGAACCAAATATGGCAACTTCCCTGCAAAGAAAAAAAATGTGTTGTCATGGTACATTTTGTGTGTCCAGCAGTTATTGACTAGGATTGCCAAGGTTTGCAAAAGTAATCCATAGCCTTAGGTTCATTCTGCTGGCTTATAGCTTCTGTGAAACCAGGCTTATTGGTAAAGTACAGCATGACTCAAGAGCATACATTTGTCAGCACCTGTCTGTCTTTTTGAGCATCAATTTTGAGCATCAATCAAATCCTGCAATGCTGATTGGATTTATGCCAGGAATAGAGTCAGGATTCTGTGTTCAGTCAGCACCAGAGACAATGTTTGTAGAAACAACTGCCAGTAGCAACAATAACTGCCATCCTGCAGCGACTTTGACATCTCTTTAAACCCTCGCAGTCATAGCAGTATGTGTAGATGACCCTCACGCATCGATGGTACGCAAAAAAACTCTTGTCAATGCATCCTAATTGCCAAATAGTCCCTTATTTATTTATCTGTCCAGTTTGATCATAATGATTCTCAGAGTGACTTATGATAGTAAAATCAGTTGAAAGGTAGATGGTGTTGCTGTGAAGACAATGGGATCTTTGAAATATATTTAAGCACTGGAGAAAATACTGAGCATTTTCATCTTTCTAGTCTGAGAGAACATCTAAGGCAAAGAGAGATGAGCTTCTTTTTATAAATTTATTGTTTATTGATGGCTGAATCAAGAAAATGTGATCGCATTAGAGCAAGCTGGTGTCAGTTAGCTGCCATAGAAGACTGGGAGGCAGTTGGTTCCCCCCCCTCTCTCCTGGCATCTGCGCATGCCCTATCTTCCCTGTGTATGATCTTGTCTCATGCATTCCTGTCTGTAAACGCTAGGCAAGGCTTATCTGCAAGGTTAACAGGTGTGTGGGGGAGCTGCTTTGCCAAATGTATAATGAACTGCACCGTGTGAAGCTGTAATTGTTTAGATTTTAAGGACCGTTGCTTCTCAGGCTTTTGAGCGCGTAACCTGGAGTCTGCCCGCTTGGCGGGAATGGAGATTATTGGTTATTGCCCTATTTGAATGTCTTACATTATTTCTTGCCCACCCCGGTCCAGGCACTCTGTACAGTGAATTTGTTCCTGCTCTATCATAGCTTTAATAAAATACTACTTTGCCTAAACGTGTATTGGATTAATAGCTGTGGGGGGGACCGGACATTCTGTCCAGAATCCCTTTTCCTTCATCATTTTGAGTCGGCTGAAGTAAGCATGAGCAGAACCGAGAAGAAACTCCAGTTACAACCGCAGACGATGGCAGCGTCCCAGTGACCCCGACTACCACAGTGGTCCCAACGACAATGGGAGCTGAGGGGGGAGCGGTCCCGAGATCAAGCGCTACATCGTTCGCCTGGACGTTCACTCCCTCGAAATTGGCCGGGCGGGCCTGGGATGACTGGACCCAGTTCGTCGTGCGAGGCACCCGAGAGACATTTTCCAACCAAGGGGGTGGCCTGCGGGAGAGTCTGTTCGAACAAGGACTTTACCCGGGGTCCAACCTGGGAGCTGTGGGCGACCAGTTCGAACAGACGGAAGAAGCCTGGGTGACGGGCTGCTCTAAGGACCGAGCGAGCCGGGCGTACCCGACGGAAGGCATGGAAGAACGGGTGGAAGACATCGACCAGACCCTGCAGCAGTTGATGCAGATGGTGGGCGAGGTGTTTAACGCCCTCCCGGACTTAGTGGAATGCACAATCGAGAACGCGTTGGTCCAGCGAGGGGTCCAGGCAGGGGCACCGGTGGCACCTGTGCTCCCACTGGTGGGGCCGCCAGTGCAACCGGGCCCCCCGGCTCAACCAGGGGCCCCAGCACAACCAGGGGTCCCAGCACCAGCGCCAGTGCCTCCTCCGCCCCAGCCGGGCCAAGGGCGACCCCGGCCAAAGGACCTGCTGGAAGCGACGTTCGATGGCAACCCCGAGGAGCTGCCGTACTTCACGGTGAGAGTGCAGAGGTTTGTTGTGGAGCACGGCCACCTGTTCCCAAATGACAGCAGCCGGATTGATGTGATCGCGGCAAGACTGAGGGGCACGGCAGCCACTTGGTATGTGGGTCTGCATAACAAGCGTGGCCCTGAGCTGAGGGATCTGAGAGCATTCATGTAGGTGCTGAGGACCAGGTTCGAAGACCTGAACGCTGGCCAGCGGGGCAGAAGGCCCCCCGCTTGACCGAAGTGGCCCGGGAGCAACGGCTGCGTCAAGGGCTATGCCTGAAATGCGGGGAGCGGGGCCATTTCACGGTGGAGTGTGGACAATGACCGCAACGGGAGGCCCCTGCAGCGACCAAGCCGAGACAAGCGACCCCGGCCAAAAAAGCTTTGGGGAAACCGAAGTTTGCGAAAGCCCTGCAAGCTGCGTCGGAGGACGAAGAAGAGGGATCCAGTGAGAACGAGGAGGAACCGGCGGGAAACGACCAGGTCCTGCCGTGAGAGGCGCACAGCGGCAGGACCCTCCTTTGGAGGCGCCAAAAGTGGTGAGCGAAACCCCTTCTCTGTTCTTTGTGACTGTGTCTCTGATGAACCCTCTATTGGGGACTCATGTGCGTGTAAAGGCGCTAATTGACTTGGAATGTGGGAGAGATTTAATTAGCCCTGCTGTAGTATCGGGCTTAGAAGCGGGAGTGAAAAAACTGAAAGACCCGCTGATTTTTACGCAGATGGACGGGTCTCCCATGAAAGAGCCCTGCTTGTATGAGACTATACCTTTGCAGTTAGGAGCAGGAGAGCACTGGGAGCAACGCTCGTTCATACTCACCCCAGACTCTCGTTTCTCCCTGGTATTGGGGGCCCCTTGGCTGTACAGCCACGATCCATACATTTTATGGGAAGAAGGGCGGATTGACTTCATGTCGGCCAAATGTGAGCTGCATAGGTGGGAGGAGGAGTGGGGTGGAATGCCGGAGAAAAACTCCCCGTGCGCATTATTGACTAAAGAAGAGATGGCCTCCCTACCCCCCTAGCTGCGGCATTCGGGGAAGATGAGCTCCCACCCCACCGGCACTCCGATTGCCGCATCGAACTGGTCCCCGGGGCCAAGTTACCCAAGGGGAAAATTTATGCTATGGGGCCGGCCGAAAAAGCGGAATTAAGGAAATTCATCGACAAGAACCTCGCCCGGGGATTTATCCGTCCTGCCTCCTCCCCCTTCGCGGCACCCGTGCTCTTCCGGAAAAAGAAGGATGGGAGCCTGAGGCTATACACGGACTACCGGGGGTCGAATGCGGTTTCTGCTACAAATGCTTACCCCATGCCACTGATCAAAGACCTATTAGCAGAGGCGGCCAAGGGAAAAGTTTTTTCCAAGTTAGACCTCCGGGATGCGTACTGCCGGGTGCGCATCAAGGAGGGAGATGAGTCCATATCCCTATTAAACACAGACTACAAAATCTTTGCATCAATATTAGCAGGAAGACTCAAAAAGGTGTTGGTACAGATTATACATCAAGACCAAACCGGCTTTTTACCTAGGAGATATATGAGGAACAATCTGAGGATAATTATAGATGTCCTAGAATTTTATGAAGAACATCCAGAGAAAGAGGTAAGGCTCCTGGGGTCTTCATGAACTTAATCAACGAGGTATTACATGAACATTTGTTTAAGGGGGCGCTTATTTACCTAGACGATATTTTACTGTACTCCCCCGACCTCCCCTCCCATGTCAAACTGGTCCGGAAGGTATTGAAAACGTT
>NW_015160949.1:60695-96370 GCF_001447785.1 Gekko japonicus
GCATAACCAAGCGAGGCATCTACATGGTGTGAGACTCCTGGCCGTTGTTGTGCGAAACGTTAAATGCTGCTAAAGCTGCATATAAGAAACAGGCCGATAGAGGTAGGGTGGCGGGTTGGGCTCTGCGGCCTGGAGATTATGTGTATGTTTCTACTAAGAACATTAAGATGTTGCGACCTAGTCAAAAACTGGGGTGGAAATACATTGGTCCGTTCAAAGTGCGCAGGGTGATCAACGAGGTGGCTGTTGATGTTGAACTTCCAAAGAATCTAAGATCTCTGCATTCTGTGTTTCATTTCAGCCTTCTTAAAAAGGACAATGGGTCTTGCAGCTGGCGCCAGCAGCATCCTCCACCCCCCCTGTTTTGGTGGATGGCGAGGCGCACTACGAAATTTCCAACATTCTGGATTCGAAAATGAAACGTGGGAAGCTCTACTATTTGATTGAATGGGCTGATTTCGGACCCCAGCACCGGGAATGGGTGGAAGAAGGGGATATTAGGGCCCCCTTACATGCTCAGGAGCTTTCACAAAAGATTCCCGGGGAAACCGGGAGGTCTCCCGCCCAGACCGGGAGGTCTCCCGCCCTGACCGGGAGGAGGGCGGGATGTTCTTTTGAGGGGGCAGAATGTCAGCTAGCTGCCATAGAAGACTGGGAGGCAGTTGGTTCCCCCCCCTCCCCTGGCATCTGCGCATGCCCTATCTTCCCTGTGTATGATCTTGTCTCATGCATTCCTGTCTGTAAATGCTAGGCAACACTTATCTGCAAGGTTAACAGGTGTGTGTGGGAGCTGCTTTGCCAAATGTATAATGAACTGCACCGTGTGAAGCTGTAATTGTTTAGGTTTTAAGGAACGTTGCTTCTCAGGCTTTTGAGTGCGTAACCTGGAGTCTGCCCGCTCGGCGGGAATGGAGATTATTGGTTATTGCCCTATTTGAATGTCTTACATTATTCCTTGCCCACCCCGGTCCAGGCATTCTGTACAGTGAACTTGTTCCTGCTCTATCATAGCTTTAATAAAATACTACTTTGCCTAAACGTGTATTGGATTAATAGCTGTGGGGGGGACCGGACAGCTGGGTTCAGAGAGGATAGATCTACTTTGGACCATTGCCTTATCATTCAACATCTCAATGAAAAAAATGCTGCAAAAGGCCCAGCTTCGTTATTTGCTGCTTTTGTTGATTTGAAGGTGACCTTTGATTTCTATCTCAAGAATAAAATTGTGGGCCAACTTAGAATCCTCCTCAATAGATAGGAGGCTGTTCACACTATTGTGTGCCCTGCATGACAACACTCACTTGGGGGTTAGACTAAATAGGAAGGGGAATCTATTGGAGTTAGGCAAGGCTGTTTACTGGCTCCTTTTTTGTTCAGTTTTTACATTAATATTGTAAGTTATTTGGACTCACCTAGCTACACCCCCCAAAACTACAACAACGCCATGTTTCTATCCCTTTGTATGCAGATGTTGCCATCCTTTTAGCTAGAACACCTGTTAGCCTTAGAAGAGCCCTCAAGAGGTTTGTAGGTTTCTGCATAAAGAAGGAACTGGAAATAAACTATCAAAAGACCTTTGGACCACGACAAGAGAAAACGATTTGGACTGTTAACAAACATCCCCTAGAGCAAGTTCCCTGCTTTAAGTATTTAGGCATGGTCCTCCAATGTACAGGGACCAAAAAAGCTCATTTACAACATGTGGCAACTCAAGGTGGAAGAACTGCAAATGTAATACTTCATTTCTATTGTACGAAGGGGGCATATTACGCTTCCACTGCCCAAAAACTCTTTCAGGCAAAGGCAGTTGCACAAATATTCTATGGCACCTTCATTGGTCCTTCAACCTCTAGCTTCGCTCTCCTTGAGAGGGTCCAGACCAAATTTTTTAGAGTGGTTCTACAGGTCCTGAGATGTGTGCCAAATGCACTATAGAAACGAGCACTCTGAAAATGGAAGCCAATATTATTCTGAGCTCACTTCAGTATTTAGCTTAAAATAAATTCCCAGCCAATGGGGCCAACACATCTGCTTTTGTTGGACAATTATCAATCTAAATGGCTAAAATCAGTTCATAACAAACTACATGTACTTGGTTTCTCTCCCCAAGCGATACTGGCCATGTGCTGGGATCAGGCAAAGTTAGCTCTCAAACAGAGAATAATGGACGTGGAGAGGCAGGCAGATCTTGGTGAATATCCCAACTTTAGAGTGCCTGAGCAAATCAGATATTGCCCGGTCCCTATGGTCTACTTATTGCATTTAGACACCTATAAGTTTAGGAAAGCCTTTACACTAGCCAGATGTGAGGCTTTCCCCTCTGTGGTGCTTGAGGGTAGATATACAAAGGTCCCGTTTGACTAGAGACTCTGCCAGTGTGATTCTGGGGAGGTAGAAACCATTGAACATATGATATTTAGATGCAACTGGTATAATAAGATCTGAGATAAATATATTACAACTTTTGTAAAAGAAACATCTGGCCAGACAGATTGAGAATGCTGTAACCGATTGTTATCTAATGAAATTTGGACTATTACTTAATCCGTGGCTAAATTTTGGGCAGCGTGCTATTGCATTAGAACTGTTTGGCTAAATTTATAAAATTGTTTTTGCCTTTTATATTTCTCTACTGGATTTTATGGTTTTATATATATTTACTAGCAGTAAAGCCCGTTGTGAAAGCAATACAACAGAATCTAGAAAGAGGCTCTGGGGCAGTGCTCTGGCTTTGGGCAAACAGTGTCAATTTGCTGTGGTGACCTCAGCAGGGTATAATGACAGAGTCCACTGTTTTCTCCAGAGGAACTGATCTCTGCTACCTGAAGAGCAGTTGTAATTGTGAGTAATCTGTAGCCCTCACCTGGAGATTGGCAACAATTGTTACCCAGGACAAAATGGCTGGTTTGGAGGGTGGAGTCTATGGCATTCTACCTGTCTGAGGTCCCACCCCTCTGCAAACCCCACCCTCTCCAGGCTCCACCCCTCAAATCCCCAGGAATTTGTCAGCATGTAGTTGGCAACCCCATCTCCTTCCCAGCTAGCCACCAACCTACCATTATCTGCCCCTTTGACTTCAGCTGACTTCTGCCCTCCCTTCTGCAGAGCAGTTGTAATTCTGAGTGCTCTCCAGCCCTCACCTGGAGATTGGCAACAATGGTTCCCTATGTGAGACTGACTGGTTTGGAGGGTGGAGTCTATGGCAGTGTACCTGTCTGAGGTCCCACCCCTCCTCAAACCTCACCCTCTTCAGGCTCCATCCCTCAAGTCTCCAGGAATTTCCCATCTGGAGTTGGCAACCCTATCAGGACTGGCCCCAATGTGTTTTCTCCCAAAGGCCAAAGTAGGTGACAGGACCAAGCTTAGTTGCCTACCAACAGGCACTGAGGGGAATGTAGGGTTGCCAGCTCTAAGGAGGGAAATACCTGGAGGTTTGGGGGGTGGATTCTGTAGAGGGCCGGGCGACGGAGGCATCGGCCTTCTGTCGCCCGCCTTGCCCCCCCAATCTCGGCCCGGGCGACCGCGGCTCCTGCCAGCGGCCGTCCGACTCCAGACCTCCCCGCGGCCACTCCAGCCAGGCGACGGAGACATCGGCCTTCCATCGCCTGCCTCGCCCCCACCCCCCGAATCTTGGCCGGGCGACGGAGGCATCGGCCTTCCGTCGGCCGCCTCGCTCCGACCCCCCGAATCTCGGCCCGGCCCCCCTCCCCTCCCACCCCCCCATGCCAGGGCTGGCGAGTGTTGGATCCCCAAGCATCGAGAATAAATCCACGTTTTCAAGAAAAGCAAAATTTATTTCAAAGCGTTGAAGACATACTCAAACACGTTCTTTGTTAGAACTGGGGATACACAGGTAGGGCAAGCATAATAAAGGAAATTCAAACAGATACAGATCCAATGAATAGCATTCCCGCTGGCGGGCTAATGAAACGGTTGCGCGCCCAGTCCATGGGAACCAGGCAGAACATCAGACAAAACACAGGTGCAGGACTCATGAGAAAAGCAATAGGCAAGCATTACAGCATCTTCTCCCCCACACAACCTCCAGCAGTTATCTTGTGCATTCCAACGCAGGAGCAGGATGATAGAAAACAAGCCGGGTGCAACAGGGAAAGGATATGTACACAGAGGTCACAGAAAACAGAATGGCAGCTTGCTGACAGATTGTAAATTGAAACGTGGTAAACTCTGGTACCTCATCGAATGGGTTGATTTCGGTCCCCAGCACCGCGAATGGGTGGAAGAAGGGGATATTCGGGCCCCTTACCTGATCCGTAGTTTCCACAAGAGGTTCCCGGACAAACCGGGAGGTCTCCCGCCCAGCCCGGGAGATCTCCCGCCCAGGCCGGGAGGTGTGTTGTAAGTGTATTTTAAGGGGGGCAGTATGTCAGCAAGCTGCCATTCTGTTTTCTGTGACCTCTGTGTACATATCCTTTCCCTGTTACACCCGGCTTGGCTTCTATCATCCTGCTCCTGCTTTGGAATGCAAAAGATAACTGCTGGAGGTTGTGTGGGGGAGAAGATGCTGTAATGCTTGCCTATTGATTTTCCCAGGACTACTGCACCTGTGTTTTGTCTGATGTTCTGCCTGGTTCCCATGGACTGGGCGCGCAACCGTTTCAGTAGCCCACCAGCGGGAATATTATTCATTGGATATGTATCTGTTTGAATTTCCTTTATTATGCTCGCCCTAACTGTGTATCCCTCTGCCTAGGGAGCAGCTGACATCATTCTCCTCTCCCAACTGAAAATTCCAACTGCCTTGCGGGGGGGGTGTGAGTTTGAGGTGTGGAATGGAGTGTAGTCCAATCAGCTTCCATATGTAAATGACCTTGGAACGCTGGCCGGGACTGCACAAAGCAGCCAATGAACCCAGCCAGTGTCTTCCGAGTGGCAGTTTTTTCGGCCTAACACTAAAGGGGCCAATTTTAGAATTCTGGCACCCAAAACTCTTTTATAATAAGGGAGAGATTGTATTTTACCTAGATTTTTATAACTCTGTATCTAAATGTGTTCTAGTTAATGCTTGGCTCGATGCTGTAATAAACGTACTACTACTATGTTTATTGAGATGAGGAGGGTGCCATCTTCAGAAATTTTCATGAGGCTGCAGGCTTTTAATGGGGCATCATCTGAGGAAAGGCAGGATATATGTGTTTAAATATATACATAGAAATATTTATTTCAAGTCCGTCAGCATGGTACTTGACATTTTCTTCACCAAATCTACAAAATGTTGCAGTATGTTGTAGGCACAATGCCCAAGTTAAAGCATCTCTGGCTGGTGCCCTGGATTAAAATTCTAAATTGTCCTTGAATCTGGTCTACAAAGTAGTTACAGGAACAGTCAGTGTACAGCTTCTTAACACAGGGTGTCTGGATATTTTGTAGTTGGAGGCAAAATGGTTTGCTTACCATCATGGTAACATTTCTTATTCTGCACTCTTTGCCTTTCTCTCCTTTCATCCTTTTTGAGGTTTTTTTTGCATTATAAGGGAGATGTTAGCAGTAAAGTCCTCTTGGTGAAGTAGGAAATAATAAATTAAGTCATACACAACTGAGGGCTTGAACTCCATGGGTGCATTCACAATCATGTTTGAGTCTGAGGGTTTGAACTTCATGGTCACTCTTACATTCATGTCTGAGTCTCACCAATCTGTAGCTTTAAGCCAATGCCTTCTCTATTTCTGTAGTAATAGGAATCCCCAAACTTATTTGAGGCTGTGGGCACTTTTGGAATTTTGAGAAAATGTAGTGGTCACTACTGCAAAATTATTGCCGTGGTACAAGGGACCAGTCACAACATGGCTGGTGTGTCAGTGGCAATCACAAAATATTAGGAGGCACCAGGCCAAGCATCCATCTGTAATGGGCACAGCTATTTCTGAATGGGAAGGGAAGGTGGTATGGTAAAGTCCAGTCTCATGAGATATTGGAAGCTAAGCAGGTGGTTACTTCAATGGGAGACCACCAAGAAAGACTCCATAGAGGAAGTGTAGTGTATTCAACAGTATGTAGGTAAACTCACACATTCATACACCATGTAAAGCTTCGTCCTGGGCAAGGATCCTAATCACTCCAATTCCATTGGTAGCCCAGGAACAACCATCCAATCACCTACCATCCAGTTCCATGAGAGAGAACACTTGTGATTGGACTTTATTGTTACAACCTGATTGTTTGTTATTGTATAATAGGGCGTGGCTATATTAGCTGGGAGAGTTTAAAAGAAGAACAGCTTCAATGCTAAAGCTGTTCTGGCTATTCGAGTTGATCTGTTGGAATTGTGTTACACGTTGCTGAATAAAGCTAATCTTTTGGCTGAATAACTCTCTGACTCCTTTGTTAAGTAGCCGACTTAACAGGAAGGCAACGTTAAACTACCCCTGCTTCTCACTTGCCTTGAAAACCCTTTGCTGTGGTTGCTATAAGTTGGTTGTGACTTGACGGCTCTGAATGGGTGCCCCTTGCAGATGCAAAGATGATGCCTCCCATGGTGAATCACTTCTTGCTCCAGGCTCAAATCCCCACTCAACCATGGAACTTTGCTGGGTGACCTTGGGCCAGTCACATACTCTCAGATTAAGTGGGTGGGGCCAAGTGTTGAGGGGATAAAATGGACAAGGGGGAATGATGTAAGTTGATTTGGGTACTCATTGGGGAGAAAGGCAATAATAAATGAAGTTAATAAATAAATAAATTACTCTGCTTTCTCCTCTTGAAATAGACTGTTGACCTAGAAATTTTCTCTTCTGTAAGCCAATATGGAGAAGCAGCTATTATCGTTTGTGTTTTCTTTAACTGTTCCTAGAAATCATCCTTTCTGTGCTTCTTCATTTGCATTTCCAGCATGTTAGCTGTGTTCCAAAGTAAGGAGTTTACAGTGGCTACGTATCTGTCATTCTTTTGTAACAAAAAGCTTTTGATTTTGAGTCTCGTTAATGATTTTTCCTCCATCCGACAGTGTTAAATGGCTATCACTAGAGGGCAGCCTGCATTCATGACTTTAATTGCCTTATTATTTAACTATATTAACTGATAAATTTATTGAGAGCTAGGATTGCTGTGTGGATTAGTTTTCAAATCTTTTTGGTCCACAAAATGAGTTACAAAATATTATTCTTTTGATAATGCATTGCAGATATTTTTTTGTTTTATGCATAATAGTACTGAATATTAAGTGTGTGCGTATATAGTGATGTATCGTGATGTTGTGCTGCTGGCCACCTGTAAATCTTTCTGTCTAACACATTTTTACCCCACCTTTCCCTTTAAGGACCTCAGGGTGGCATACATGGTTTGCCTGTCTCCATTTTGGCCTCACAAAACCCCCCGTCAAGTGAGACTGAAAGACTGTGACTGGTACAAAATCACCCAGTGGGCTTTGTGGCAGAAACGGGGCATTCTAAGTAGACAGATTTTCTCATTCTTATAACTGTCATATGCATTGTGATCTTATGCATATTTAGGCGCTTTGAGTTATGTCCAAGTATGTGTGCACAGGATAGCACCCTTAAAAGGTGATCCTATAGTCCAGGGCTCCCCAACATAGTGCCTGTAGGTGCCATTTCACCCACTGACACCATTTCTGGTGCCCACTAAGTGTTTTTAGGAAGTGGGTGGGGCCAAGTAGGGCTTTTGCCCAGCAAGGCTTCTGTTTCACTACTGGAGATTTGATTGGCTGTGCAGGTTTTTAAAGAAAGGTTGCTTTGGCAGGAGCTGCCACCAGAGCACAAGGATCTGCACTGTGCTACTGAAACTAAGGTGTGGCAATCATTTTGTGGCTGGCTCCATTTCCTGTGCCAGCCATTTTGTGGCACCCATTTTGTTGCTGCACCCACCATGCCGTGTCAGAATTCCAAATATGCCTAGATTTAGCATAATGTAGCTGTGATCCTATGCTTGACCAACAACCAGGAATCCACAACAATAGCTGTGGAAATAAATGTCAAAGAAGCAATAACTACATGCATGCTCTCATTCTTAGGGCTGATTATTAGGACTCTGATAATCTATCCCATGTACACATTTTGCTTTAGAATTCTGTTTCCAGTGGCTGTTCTGCTCCATGTACCTTAATGATGTGAGGAGGTACCTTGTCCCTGTAGGGGCTGGAGTTCCCTTCAAAGTTTGCATTTGTAGTTGTGAGACAGTGTGTTGTTAAGAGTTTTTAGAAGATAAAGTGTTAACAATATGTTCTTCTCACTTTGTCGTGATCAAAAAAAGTGATGGAAGTCTGGAGATTAGTGTGAAAAGGGAAGGAGAGGCAAGTGAAACTGTTTAAGCAGCGTATTCCCAAAGTTTTGAGGTCTTTCTGACTGTAGCCTTCATTCTCTTACTAGAGGGGAAACTCTCACCCCAGCCCTCTCCTCGATTGAGAATTTGTTTTAGTCAGACGGGAGCCTGGTGAATTAAACACCACCACAGATCTCACCTCCCCCCCCCAGTACTTATTGCACATGATTGTGTTGTCAATCTCCACCACCTGGGTGGGTCCCTCCTCCATTTGCTGTGGGCAAGCCTGATGCAGATCCATATATGCCCCTTTCTTGGGTAATCCCAGCATCTTGCTTCAGGCCCCTGGCATGAATGTTTGGCTGGCTGGTGAGAAGGGAGAATTGGCAATGTCCAAACCCTTCCCCCTCCTCTCCGCGTCATTCAAAGGGGGGATGGAACGGCCTTGTGTCAGTGATCTCCTCCATAAATTCATGGATGTGTTAACCTGTTATCATTGTCAAACTTCTGTTTCAGAAGCATGCTATATTTAATAATACTTAAAAGAGGGATACATTTGGGCTAAAAGGATGCCATTAGGAAGGAAGCTCTTTTATTGACCCTGAGGGTAGGAATGTCAAAAATTGGGCAAAAATCATGGTGATGAGGGGATCTTCAAGACAATTTCAGCTCTGAAGCGAGAGCCATCTTCAAGGAGCATATTAAACTGACCTGGAGCCCATAAGTACATGATGCAGTTCTGCTGTTGAAGTTCAGGGGGTCTTACATGGCCAATGCCCTGGGAGCTATATGTAAGTTGGTCTGAACTTTCTGAAGGAAGAATGGTATATAATTTTACCAAATGACATTTGAATAGTCAGTGTGCCATGATAGTTAGAAGTTTGGGTTGGATGTGGGAGAGCCAGGTTCAAGTCCTGTTTGGTCATGTAACTCTGTGACTTTGGGCAAGTCACCATTTCTCATGGTTTTTGTGAGTTCCTCGGACAAAGGGTGGGAAACAAATGTATAATAAATAGATGAATCCAGTTTAACAAGAGCCATAAACTGTGAGAAAGTTCAAAGGTAAATGGAAACTGGGACTGTAAGAACACTGAGTAAGGACAGAAGCTATGGAAGGAAAGGTCTGTGTACAACTGCTGATGCATGTTGCAGGCTATGTTGTCTTCTTTGAGGTCCTTCAAGAAACTGCTGAATCCTCATATTGGCAATATTAAGAATTGTGGTAAATGAGCAGCCAGGAGGAAACCTTTTTGTTAGAATCAAGTATTCAGTTTATACGGATGAGATAATATGAACAATGTTTCCTGAAATTAAAGTGTGGCCTAAAACAGGCCACTTATAAGACCTAAATGAAATGTTGCCATGTTAATTGGCACATCTTGATAGCACTTATTTGAGTGCTTGACAAAAAACTTTACTTGGAGTTTGTATGCCCTTGTATTGTACATTTCATCCCTACAACAGTATATAGCATACCAGTTCCCTGGCCATTTGTACGACTGATGGGGGTGTACTGTCCTTGCATGTCAGGCTTCTTCCTGCTGTGGGGATAGTGGTGTCCAAGAAAAATAGGACCTCCTTTTCTGAAGGGGCTCTGTTTGGGGCCCTCCAGCACCCAGTCAGGAGCGTGGGTAGCTGCTGTGTGGTGACAGAATCAATTTGTACTACTTCCTCTGAAGGCAAAATATGCTGTTTCTAGGGTGCTTATGCCTCTCTTATGTGCCTAAGCAGCAGGCAGGCCTCTGTTTGACTTTATAGCATGTGGCAGTGTGGGAGTGAATTAATCCTTCCAGCACGTTGGCTGTTGGAACATGTTCCCTTCCTCAGTTCAGTGCAGAAGTTCAGGAAGAGAAATGGGTGTTTGTGTCTACATCTATGGTGCTGTCTTACTTTGATGGGAGTCAGAGTGTTCTCTTCAGATTCCTGAGTGGAACGTGTAGGAGGCAGTGGAGTCTTTGTGAATCTTTATAACAGTTATTCATCTTTCTAGAACTTGAGATTTGGCTGGAATGAACAGGAAGAAGAAAAGCTTTCACTGCCTCTTGTACTGTGTAAACTCAAGGGGTTTACCTCTTGGGCTTTAAATCATTTCTCTAAGTTACCAAGGAATCCAGCATCTCACTTGCTTTTGTCAGTTGATGTAAACACAGCTCATCCTGAATATGAAAAGCCCACCTGCATCTGGGAGGTGCTCACAGAATGCAGAGGAAAACATCAGTAGGAATTTTACATAATGACAAGTAGAATTTGGATGTTTTAATGTTGCTGACTGGTGTCCAGACCCCAGGCATTTGAATAAATCCACGTTTGGGTTAACAAAGAAGCATTTATTGAAAAGCGATGGTGAATCAGGAACAACAGGATTGTTAAGAATGAAACTTACTACTTGGGTGCAATATAATAAACAAACTCAAAGATGACCACATCCAATGGGGCGACTTCCCGCGTGCGGGAAAAACAGGTACTTTGCCGCCCAGACATCCCTGGGAACAAACGGTCCAATAACATAAACATACTGCAGTTCTCATGCCTACTAATTAAAGCAGTTCCACACTCCGTCAAACCTCCAGCCCCGACCTTGGCGTTATCTAGTTACAAAGCAGACCGAGCTGACATGAAGAGGAATGCACCTAACGAGCTCAGTCGAAGCAACAGGGGTATGCAATCTGAAACCAGGCAGGAGAATGGGGGAGGGAAGGGGGAACTCCAGTCGGAGTCCACAGGGTCACACAGAAGTCCATGGCAGCTTGCTGACATACTGCCCCCCCAAAAAATCCATCTTACCCACCATCTCCCGGTTTGGGCGGGAGACCTCCCGGTTTGTCCGGGAACCGCTTGTGGTAGCTCCTGAGCATATAAGGGGCCCGAATATCCCCTTCTTCCACCCATTCTCGGTGCTGGGGTCCGAAGTCCACCCATTCAATCAAGTACCACAGTTTACCCCTTTTCCATTTGGAATCCAAGATATTGGCAATCTCATAGTGTTCTCCCCCTTCCACCAATACCGGCGGGGGTACCACCTTCTCAGGCCTCCACTGGGAATCTCCAGTTGCTTTTTTCAGGAGGCTGAAATGAAACACTGAATGTAACGAACGTAAGTTCTTAGGCAGTTCTACTTCAACAGCAACTTCATTAATGAGCTTTTTTACCTTGAAAGGACCAATAAATTTCCAACCCAATTTCCTGCTAGGTCGTAGCAGTTTGATGTTCTTTGTAGATACATACACAAAATCACCAGGCTGTAGAGCCCAACCCACCACCCTTTTCTTATCAGCCTGTGTTTTATATGCTGCTTTGGCAGCATCTAGAGTTTGACACGATATAGGCCATGCTTGCTGCAACGCCTCACACCATGCACCCACATCTCCAGGAAGTTGAGGCGTTTCCCTCCCCAAAAAAGGTAAAGGGGGACTATCATATCCAGAGACAGCTTTGAAAGGAGACATCCCTATAGAATTATGCAATGTATTATTGTAACAATATTCAGCTAATGGCAACCAATCACACCAATCATCTTGCTGATAGTTCGTAAAACACCTGAGATATTGCTCCAAAGTTTGATTAACTCGTTCTGTTTGTCCGTCAGTCTCTGGGTGGTAAGAACTGCTTAGTCCCTGTTGTCAGCAAGCTGCCATGAGGTGGTGTGTTCTTTTCTACATATTACATTGTGCTCTGTCCATCCCCCCCTGTATCCTCCTGTGTAGGTGTTTACTGTCTTTTGCTTGCTACATCTGCGGAACTGCTCAAGGTCAACCAGCTGGAGGTGGGATGGAGTTATGGCGTTGCTTTGCTTGTTATGTATCTCATGCCTGAGAACTGAACTTGTGTTTATGTTGTAGAGCCGTTGTGTTCCCAAGGAATTGGGCGCTAGTTTTACCTGCCTTCCCGCCAGCGGGAATTGAACTCATTGGTCCTAACCTGGTTCAAGTTCCTTTATTATGTTTCCCTACGGGGTCTGTAGTCATTCCTAACAATTCTTGTGTTCCTGATCTAACCATCGCTTTATAATAAATTTAACTTTGTTCTTCAAACGTGGATTTATTTCGAATGCATGGGGAATCGGACACCTGTTCCACCTGTGAGGTGGGTGGAGCTGAGAGAGCACAGAGACTGCTCTTTTTCAAGAACAGCCCTTATTAGTACCTTTGCCGGTAAGGAATGTAGTCTCACAATGTGTGTCATGAATGCTTTGGCCAGCCCACGTGCCGTGGGCAGAGAAGGGAAAGGAACAAAATGAGCCTGTTTCAAGAATAAATCCACTACCACCCAAATGACAGTTTTTCCCTTGCTGGCAGGGAGGTCAGTGATAAAATCCATGGAAATAACTTCCCAAGGCCTTCTTGGGGTTGGCAATGGATGCAATAGTCCAGGGGTCTTTCCCCCCCTTGGTTTTGTGAGAGCGCACAACTGGCAAGATCGTACGAAGTCCAGGAAATCTTTGCGCATGTGTGGCCACCAGCATTGACGACGTAACAAGTGCAGGGATTTCACAAACCCCCAGTGTCCTGCAAGTTTAGTGCCATGCGCCGTTTCCATCATTTCCCTGCGCAGTGAAATAGGAACGTACAGTTTGTCTCTAGAATACCACAACCCATTTGGCCCCTTTTTGCACTCCGGCAGTCCCGCCACCACCCTCTCATCTTCCGCAGAGAAATTGTCAATATAACGTTCCTGCCATGCTTTCGCAAGAGGGGAAGGAGGGGGGCCCACTGCCACCTGCTGAGCCGTGGGAAGATTTTTCGCTTGGCTGGAGTAAAGATTGAGTCAATGATGGCTTTCGTGCTGTGGGAGACGTGACAAGCCATCAGCCAAGGAGTTAGCCGCGCCAGGGAAATGGTGTAAAGTGAACTGGAATTTAGAGAAAAAATCAGCCCACCTCAGTTGCTTTGCATTCAAACTCCTGGGCGATTTCAAAGTCTCCAAGTTTTTATGGTCAGTCCAAACCTCAAACAGCACCCGTGCCCCTTCAAGCCAATGGCGCCACGAGCATGGCGCCAGCCGGATTGCTGACACTTCCTTCTCCCACACAGACCAGTGTCATTCAGTATCAGAAAACTTTTTAGAGACGTACGCCAGTGGGTGCAACTGCCCATCCTCCCCCCTCTGTAAGATTGCAGCCCCCATCGCCACATCCAAAGCGTCAGTCCGCACAATGAACTTTTTGTTCTCATCTGGGTGCACCAGGATGGGTTCAGAAGTAAACATTTGTTTCAATTGCTTGAAAGCCTCATCACATTCCGGGGACCATTTAAGCGGTGCTCCCGGTTTGGTGGCATCAAAACCTTTCCCCTTAGTTTTCAATAAGTCAGTAAGGGGTAACACAACTTGAGCAAATCCCTTGATGAACCCACGATAAAAATTGGCGAATCCTAAGAACTCTTGGAGTTGTCTTCGGGTCCTGGGTGGTTCCCATTCCACCACATCCCTCACTTTCCCAGGATCCATTTCCAACCCTCCTCCCGAAATGCGATAGCCCAAAAAGTCAATGTGTGGTTTGTGAAATTCACATTTGGACAATTTGGTGAACAGTTTGTGTTTGTGTAACGTTTTTAGAACCTTCCGGACCAGTTTCACGTGTGAGGGGAGGTCTTGCGAATAAATTAAAATGTCGTCCAAGTAAATAATAACTCCCTTTAAAAGGTGCTCATGTAGGACTTCGTTAATCAGGTTCATGAAGACCCCCGGGGCCCCTTGAAGCCCAAAGGGCATCACTAGGTACTCGAACTGAACCAACGGAGTATTAAAGGCTGTTTTACTCTCATCCCCCTCCTTGATGCGCACCCGAAAGTACGCGTCTCGTAAGTCAAGTTTAGAAAAGATTTTTCCCTTGGCCGCCTCTGTCAATAAGTCTTTGATTAGTGGAAGGGGGTATGCGTTCGTTGTTGACACAGCATTCAGTCCCCGATAGTCAGTAAATAGGCGCAGCCCCCCATCTTTCTTTTTCCTGAACAAAACAGGTGCGGCAAAGGGCGAAGACGCTGGTCGAATAAATCCTCTCTCCAGATTTTTGTCAATGAACTTTCTTAGTTCTTCCTTCTCAGCCGGCCCCATAGCATAAATTTCCCCCTTTGGCAACTTTGCCCCTGGTATCAATTCAATACTACAATCCATTTTTCTATGGGGTGGTAATTCGTCCGCTTCCTCCTCCCCAAACGCCTGTGCTAAGTCGTGATATTTCTGTGGCAAGTTGTTTAGTCCAGTGGGATTCAGTGCACCACACGGGAACTGCACAGCTGGAGGGGTGCCCCACTCCTCCTCCCATTTATGCTCTACACACTTGGTTGATACAAACTCAACTCTGCCCTCTTCCCACAGTATGTAGGGATCGTGACTGTACAGCCAAGGGGCACCCAAGACTAGGGCAAATTGTGAGTCTGGGGTGAGGATTAATGAGCATTGTTCCCAGTGTTCCCCAGCCCCCAACCATAAAGGCATAGTCTCGTGTACACATGGTTTCATAGGTGCCCCGTCCATTTGGGTAAAGATTATAGGGGATTTCAGTTTTTTGATCCCGGCTTCTAACCCAAGTACCACATTTGGGCTAATTAAGTCCCTCCCACACCCTGAGTCTATTAGTGCTTTCACTCGCACATGAGTCCCCAGGATTGGGTTCATTAAAGACACAGTCACAAAGAAAAGCGAGGGGGGTTCTCTCACCACTATAGGCGCCTCCGACGTTAAGCCCTGTTGTTGTGCGCCCCTTACAACAGGACTTGGCCGTTTCCCGCCTCCTCTGTTTCTGATCCAGTTGATTCTTCTTGTACATCCTCAGGTGCTGCTTGGAGCGCTTTCGCGAACTTTGGTTTGGCTGTCCCCTTCTTTGTTGGTGTCGTGGTTTTCGGCTTGGCTCCCGTCTCCTTCTCTTTTGCCTGACGTTGTCCACAGTCCGCTGCAAAGTTGCCCCTTTCCCCACATTTCAGGCAGAGTCCCAATTTCATTCGAAGGTCTCTTGCCGCTTCTGACAGCTTGGAGGGTTTCTGTTTCGGAGTCTGAGGCTGGCTTGTTCTCCCTCCCCCTGCTGCCATGTCCAGGCGTAGTGTTTGCAGTCGGCTCTCCGCATTTTCCGCTTCTTGGGTCCAGGCTATTAGGGATACAGGATCGACCAATCTGAGTACCGTCTCCCTAATTTCCAGGTTCAGCCCCACTCGATACATTTCAACGAGTACGTGATCCGGCCAGTTTGGTAACTTGGCTGCCTGGTTCTGGAACTCAGTTGTATATTCTCTCACCGATTGTCACCCTTGTTTAAACGTGCGCAGAAAAGCCTTTGCTCGTTGCCCTGCATTCACATCCTCGAACCGAGTTCTTAACGCCCACATAAACACTCGTAAATTCTGAAGCTCCGGGCCGCGGCTGTTGTGCAATCCTACATACCAGGTTGCTGCCACTCCTTTCAGTCGCAAAGCAATCACATCAATCTTGTTCCCGTCAGTTGGGAACAGCTGCCCATATTGGGTCACAAATTTCTGCACCCTTACAGTGGAAAACGCCAGTTCTTCGGGGTTGCCATCAAACATTGCTTCAAGGAGGTCTTTCAGTCGTGGCCTCCCTTGAGCCGGTGGCAGTGGCGGTGATGCTCCGGGCCCCCCCGGCGCTGGCAAAGCCGGACTGGCCGGTACTACCGGTTGCGCCAGCTGCGCCGGGATGGGTGTCTGTTGCGCCGCTTGTCGGGCCATGGCCGCTTCAATCGATCGCTCCATCATTTCCGGGAGTGCATCAAACACCTCCCCCACCATTTGCATTAGTTGTTGTAGCGTTTTGTCGATGTCGTCTCCAACCCTCCACGGTCTTCCTCGGGACCGGGTTGTCCATGCCGCTCCTTGGGCTGTTCCGTCACCCAAGTTACTTCCGCGACCGCATACTGGTCGCCCAGGAGGCCCAAGCTTCTCCCTGGGTACATCCCCTGCTCAAACAGGCTCTCTCGCAATCCACTACCGCGATGCGAAAAAGTCTCTCTGGTGCCTCATTCATTGAACTGAGTCCAATCATCCCATGCGGGTTTAGGTATCTTTGGGCCCCGCAACGGAGTAGAGGGCCACGGGAAGGAAGGTTTCTTCGGCATTGCACCCCTCTTGGCTCCACTTGACGATGCCGTGGTCACCGGGACGCTCGAGGTTACTGGGACGCTGCCGTCCTCCCCCTCTGTGGTGGGTATCTTCTCCTCTTCTCCGCTCATGGTGATAACTCAGATTCGGAGAGATGAAGAAAGGTGATTCTTAACAAAATGTCCAGACCCCAGGCATTCGAATAAATCCACGTTTGGGTTAACAAAGAAGCATTTATTGAAAAGCGATGGTGAATCAGGAACAACAGGATTGTTAAGAATGAAACTTGCTACTGGGGTGCAATATAATAAACAAACTCAAAGATGACCACATCCAATGGGGCGACTTCCCGCGTGCGGGAAAAACAGGTACTTTGCCGCCCAGACATCCCTGGGAACAAACGGTCCATTAACATAAACATAAACATTAACATAAACATACTGCAGTTCTCATGCCTACTAATTAAAGCAGTTCCACACTCCGTCAAACCTCCAGCCCCGACCTTGGCGTTATCTAGTTACAAAGCAGACCGAGCTGACATGAAGAGGAATGCACCTAACGAGCTCAGTCATATGCAATCTGAAACCAGGCAGGAGAATGGGGGAGGGAAGGGGGAACTCCAGTCGGAGTCCACAGGGTCACACAGAAGTCCATGGCAGCTTGCTGACAACTGGTATGGTCAAGGAAAAGTTGGCCTTGAGAGACTCTGCAGTGTATCTATGCATCAGGGTAAAACAATATGATATGATCATATTTTAATGTTAAAAAACAAGTGGAATTAATCCTTTCCTCTTCGTTTTTTCCTGACAGTTTTCCTACCACTCTGGGCTGCTGTTGACCCTGGTAAATGGGGGGGGGGGAAGACTGGCAACTGTAGAGTACCTCTTTTCTCCCCACACCCTCATACAGTAGTTAATATCAGCTGGGTAAAGATTTATTTTGTGGAAACAGTATGGGAGAAAGCAGCAATGAAAGAGTTGAACTCAATGCTAGGGATTATTAGGAAACTGGAAAAAAAACCCAGCAAGTGTTATAATGCTCCCATATAGATCTATGGTGCGGCCTCATGTGGAATGTTGTGTGCAGTTTTGGTCACTGCATCTGGAAAAAAGATCATTGCAGAGCTGAAAGGTGTAAAGAAGAGGGCAACCAAGGGGATTAACGGTTTGGAATTCTTGTCCTATGAGGAAAGATCGAAGAGTCTGAGACTTTTCCAAAATGAAAATGAGACAACTAAAGGGAGGGCCATAACGGAGGTTTATAAAATTAGGTGTTGGGATAGTACATAGAGAGAACTTTTTCTCCATCTCTCAAAATAGTAGAAGTTGAGGGCATCCAATGAAGTTGTTGGCCAATAGATTCAGGATGGTCAAAAGGAAACACTTCTTTACACACCTGATTAAAATGCCGGACTGGCTCCTAGAGGATTTAGTGATGGCCACAGGCAAACAGGGCTTTAAAAGGGGATTAGACAGATTCATGGAGGAAAAGTCTATCAGTGGCTATTAGCTGTTGTGACTAAATGGCATCTCCACATTCAGAGTCAGTAAAGCTCTGAATATCAGTGCCAGGAGGCAACATCAGAGGAAGGCCTGTGCCTCCATACCCTGTTTTTGGTCATCCAGAGGAACTGGCTGGCTATTGCGTGAGAAAGGATTCTGGACTACACAGACCACTGGTCTAATCCAGCTGGACACTTATGTTCTTGACAACACTGACTTATTTTGAGAAAATGTTTATTTAGTTTGGATAATTCTATGCTGCCTCTTCAGAGACTTGCTGCCAGGAGAAGTGCCAGGTGAGACTCAAGGGTGAGGGCATTCCAGAGGCAAGATGCCACCACAAAAAATGTCCTGTGTCTTGTTGCCACCTGCCTCAGTTCTTGAAGTTGGGAGCATGGAGAGCAGAGCTTGGAGGCAGATCTTAACTGGCAGGGTGGATAGTATTGTCCTTCAGGTACCTGGCCCAAGTCAGTTAGGCAGACCCAAAAGACAGACCTCCCAGTAGCCAAACTCCAAAGAAAACAAAACTGGGGCCAATATCAGTCCAATAATACACTCTAGAGAGACCTTTTGGCTTCGAAGCTTAGTCTATCAAGGACAGGTCCCATATGAGATATGGTCTAAGGAAATAAGGGCTAGTCCCTATATTAAATGTAGCAACTCTTGAGAAGAGTCTTTAGAAACCAGGAAAATAACATAAAGAAAATTTATATACAACACCAGTTAAGTTGCTTCTGAGGAAGTCAAGAGACGAAACCAAGTACAAGCCAGCTGCTTTGTTAAGCTTTATAAGCTCTAAGCTCTATAAGCCTTATATTCTTTTGACTGCCAACAGCAACTGTTTTGGAATTCCACTGATATCTTCTGGCTGTTGTATTATCATGTTATTGTAAAACATTAAGATATTGTATGGCTAGATTGTATAACTTGTGAAAATTTTGTATACTTAGATACTATTATCAAGTATAAAAAGTAATTGTATTAAGCATACATAACTGATGTTCTAGAGTGTATTATTGGACTGATATTGGCCCCATTTTCTTCCAAGTCAGTTAGGGCCTTAAGGGTAAGAATCAGCACTTTGAATTGATCCTAGAAACAGATGGGTAAGAGGTTGGGGGGGAAATGAATTTTAGAGGGGGCAGTATGTCAGCAAGCTGCCAAAGAACTCTGTGTGGTATACAACCTTCCCTGTTTAGGGTTCCCCCCCTCCCTCATGTTCCTTAGTGATACCCAACTGTGCATGCTTGCTGGCATAATGAATCGCACGTTTGCTTGTCTCATGCATTCCTTTCTATGAACGCTAGTACTGCTTTGAACCATGGTAATCAGCAAGGTCACAGGTGCGGGGAAGAGTCGGCTTCGCTTAGTCTATAATGAGTTAGAGTGTGAGAAGAGCTTAATTGTTTATCTTTTAGGAACCGTTGATTCTCAGGCTATGGGCGCGAATATGAGAGTCCACCCGCGCGAGCGGGAACCATGTCCATTGGTTATTGACAGTATGAATCTGATTTATTAATCTTTGCCCCGACTGTTGTCGTTATTCCAAACAGTGAACTTGTTCCTGCTTCATCATGGCTTCAATAAAATAATACTTTGCTACAAACGTGTATTGGATTGACAGCTGTGGGGATCGGACATACTGTTTGGAATCCCTTTTCCTCTATCGTGCTGAGTCTACTGACAACAGTATGAGCGGCTCCGAGGAGGAACCACCTAAGACGGAACCTGGGGATGGGAGCGTCCCGGTTACCTCGACCCCACCGACCACGACGACGCCGGCATCGGGGGCCGAAGGGGGAGCCATCCCAAAAACCACTTCGCTGGCTTGCCCGTTCACCCTATCGCGTCTAGCCAAGTCGGCTTCGGACAGTTGGAGCAACTTTGACGCGATGGGTGCGCGAGAAACCTTCTCCCACGGGGGGGGTCTCCGAGAAAGTCTCTACGACCAGGGGCTCCTGGCAGGGTAAGAACGGCCGTTGATGGGAACCCAATTCGAGCCGATTGGGAAGCCGTGGATGACGAACCGCCCAGATGTGCAGCAGAGCAAGTTTGCACCAGACGCAGAGATGGAAGAGAGGGTGGAAGATATCGATTGAACCCTCTAACAGTTAATGCAGACGGTGGAGGAGGTGTTTCATCAGATCCCAGATTTGGTGGAGCACTCAATCGATACAGCACTGGCCCGATGAATGCCGGGCAGAGGGCTAAAGCGTTCTTGCGCACCTTTAAACAGGGAAGGCAGACAGTTCACGAGTACTCAGATGAGTTTCAGAACCAAGCAGCCAAGCTACCCAATTGGCCAGAACATGTTCTGGTAGAGATTTACCGTGTGGGCCTGAACCTGGAGATTCGTGAGACCGTGCTCCGATCGGTGAACCCGGTGTCTCAACTGGCCTGAACCCAGGAGGCGGAGAGTGCTGAGAATCGCCTGCAAACCCTACGTCTCGACATGGCAGCAGGGGGGGGGAAGATGAGCCAACAACACCCTCCGAAGACCAAGCCACCCCGCCCGACGGAAGCTACTCGGGAGCAGCGGATGAGGCAAGGGTTATGTCTGAAGTGCAGAGAACGGGGCCACTTTGCAGCGGAATGTGGCTTGAAGACCCCACGAGAAAGACCAACGGCGACCAAACCACATACAGCAACTCCGGCCAAAAAGGCGCTGGGAAAACCCAAGTTTGCAAAAGCACTCCAGGCATCTCCAGAGGAAGATGAAGGAGAGTCCACTGAAGCTGAGCACGAGCCGGCAGGAAACGACCAGGTCCTGCCGTAGAAGGCGCACAGCGGCAGGAGCCTCCTTCGGAGGCGCCACAAGTGGTGAGCAAACCCCCCTCCCTTTTCTTTGTGACTATGTCTTTAATGAACCCTCTGCTGGGGACTCACGTGCGCGTAAAAGCGCTGATTGACTTGGGGTGTGGGAGAGACTTGATTAGCCCCGCTGTGGTATCAGGCTTAGAAGTGGGGCTGAAAAAGCTAAAAGACCCCTTGATTTTAACTCAGATGGATGGGTCCCCCATGAAAGACCCCTGCCTGTACGAGACTATGCCTTTACGCATGGGGGCGGGAGAGCATTGGGAGCAACGTTCCTTTATAGTTACCCCAGACTCCCGGTCCTCCCTGGTCTCAGAGCCCCCCTGGCTCTACAGTCATGACCCGTATACATTATGGGAGGAGGGGAGGATTGACTTTATCTCGCCCAAGTGTAAGGAGCACAAGTGGGATGCGGGATGGGAACACTGGCCAGAGAAGAATTCCCCCTTCGCTCTCCTTACTCGGGAGGAAGTCTCCAGTTTACCACGAGAGTACCGGGACTTAGCCCCAGTGTTTGGGGAGGAGGAAGCTGACGAGCTACCCCCCCTCAGACATTCAGATTGCCGCATCAGGGTTTGAATGCAGTGTCTGCCACAAACGCATACCCAATGCCTTTGATTAAAGACTTGCTAGCAGAAGCGGCAAAGTGGTAATTTTTTTCCAAGCTTGATTTACGAGACGCTTATTTTCGAGTACGCATCAAGGAAGGGGATGAAGCGAAAACTGCCTTCAATACACCTCTGGGGCAGTTCGAATATCTGGTTATGCCCTTCGGGCTTCAGGGGTCCCCGGAGGTCTTTATGAACTTGATTAATGAAGTGTTGCATGAGCATTTATTCAAGGGGGTGCTTGTTTACCTAGACGACATTTTACTGTACTCCCCTGACTTGCCTTCACATCTGAAACTGGTCAGAAAAGTCTTGAATACGTTGCACAAGCACAAACTGTTTGCCAAACTGTCTAAGTGTGAGTTCCACAAGACACACATTGACTTTCTGGGCTATCGCATTTCGTCGGCCGGGTTGGAGATGGACCCGGGGAAAGTGCAAGACGTGGTGGGGTGGGAGGCACCTAAAACTTGGCGGCAGCTACAAGCCTTCTTAGGATTTGCCAATTTCTATAGATCCTTTAGAAAGAATTTCGCCCAAATCGTACTCCCCTTAACTGACTTATTAAAAACGAAGGGAAAGGGCCAGGAGGCCACGAGACCTGGGGTGCCGTTAGAAAACACACATTGAGTTTTTGGGTTATCGCATCTCGGGGACTGGGCTGGAAATGGATCTGGGGAAGGTACAGGATGTGTTGGGGTGAGAGGCCCCAAGAACGAGGAGGCAACTACAAAGTTTCCTTGGATTCGCCAAATTTTACAGAACCTTTCTACCGAACTTTGCCCAGATTTGCCTCCCCCTGACTGGCTTATTGAAAACAAAGGGGAAGGGGCCGGATGCCACGAAACCTAGTGCGCCCCTAGTATGGTCGCCTGAATGCCATGAGGCGTTCATGCACTTAAAAGACTTGTTCACTTCAGAGCCAGTATTAGCCCACCCTGATGAGAACAAAAAATTCATTCTACAAACGGATGCATCCGACATTGCGATGGGGAGGGCAATACTCCAAGAAGGGGAAGATGGGTTGCTACACCCACTAGCGTATGTCTTTTAGAAATTTAGTGACTCTGAAAGACATTGGTCCGTGTGGGAGAAGGAGGCGGGGGCTATTAAACTGGCGTTGTCAACTTGGAGGCATTGGCTGGAGGGTGCCAGGGTGCCGTTTGAGGTATGGACTGATCACAAAAACCTGGAAACCTTGAAAAACCCCAGGTGCCTTAATGCCAAGCAGCTGCGGTGGGCTGATTTCTTTTCTAAGTTCCAGTTCACACTTCACCATTTTCCGGGCTCTGCGAACTCGCTAGCTGATGGGTTGTCCTGCCTCCCCCAACATGCGAGTCAACGGGACGTCATCTTGGACTCAGTTTTCACTCCCGCCCAACTGGGGGGAGCGGTCACCACACGTAGCCAAGTGGCCAAACTCCCCGCCTCTTCCCCGCCAACCCCTCTTACCCCTCCCGCGCTTATCTGGGTGGAACGTTTCCAGGTGGAGCTGTCTGACGAGGAAAAATCATGGCTGGGGGGCTGGAGGATTGTAAAAGAGGGGTGAATGGCTGCTGGTACAAAGACTATAAGCTGTATGTACCAGCAACTCTTCGAAAAGAAGTGATGCTCTCAGTTCATGGATCTAAATTGGCGGGGCATTCTGGATTTGTAAAGTCCTTGCAACTATTACAATGACAATTTTGGTGGCCGCACATGTGCAAAGATCTTTCAGCGTTTGTAAACACATGCCAAATCTGCACAATGAGCAAACCCCGGGGGGGTGGAAGCCACGGGGCTTATTGCAACCTCTTCCCATGCCCTGGGAGGTGATCTCCATGGATTTTATAATAGATCTGCCGCCTAGCAGAAATAAGACTGTTATTTGGGTCGTTGTTGATTTATTTTCTAAACAAGCACACTTTGTCCCATTCCTGTCGGTACCAACGGCCAAGGCTTTGGCCAAAGCATTTTTCTCAAACATTGTACGCCTCCACATGTTGCCAACCAAGGTGGTCTCCGACAGGGGGACACAATTTGTTTCCAGATTTTGGAAGGAACTCATGAGTATTATGGGGGTGGAAAGGGGGCTGAGCAGCGCCTATCACCCGGAGACCGACGGGCAGATAGAGAGAGTCAACCAAACCTTGGAACAATATCGCCGTTGCTTTACTAATGATCAACAAGATGATTGGTGTGATCTCTTGCCTCTTGCTGAATATTGTTACAATAACACGTGTCACACATCCATTGGGATGTCTCCCTTTAAAGCCATTTATGGATATGACAGTCCCCCCATACCTTTTTTGGAGGGGGAATCAGTGGTGGGAACTGGTGATGCTGGTTCCTGGTGTAAGACTCTGCAAGAGGCTTGGCCTGTGCTCTGTAAAACTTTGAATGCAGCCAAGGCTGCGTACAAGAAACAGGCCAATAGGGGTAGGGTGGAGGGTTGGGCTCTACGGCCTGGTGATTTGGTGTATGTGTCTACAAAGAACATTAAAGTGTTGCGGCCCAGCCGTAAACTTGGCTGGAAATACATTGGACCCTTCAAAGTGCGCAGGGTCATCAATGAGGTGGCTGCTGATGTTGAACTGCCTAAGAACTTGAGATCTTTACATTCTGTGTTTCATTTCAGCCTTCTGAAGAAAGACAATAGGTCTTGCCAGTGGCGAGAGGACCGCTCCCCTCCTGCTCCTATCTTGGTGGAGGGGGAAGCCCATTTCAAAATTTCAAAGATCCTGGACTCTAAGCTGAAACGTGGAAAATGCTTTACTTGACTGAATGGATGGACTTTGGACCCCAGCACCTCGAATGGGTGGAAGTAGGGAATATTCGGGCCCCTAACATGCTCAGAAAATTTCATCGGGAGTTCCCGGGGAAACCGGGGGGTCTCCCGCCCTGACCGGGAGGTGGGTGGTAAATGGATTTTTGAGGGGTTAGTATGTTAGCAAGCTGCCAATATGTCTTTTCCGTGTATATGAGATGTGTTTCACCCCCCCTTATCTTGCCTTCCCTTGACTGGCTTACACTCTGGTGCGCATGTCCCCCTCACCCTCCAGCGCTCATAGTCAACTGCATTCCTTTTCATGTACGCTAGCGTTGCTTTGAAGGAACCTTATCAGCCAAAGCTGCAGGTGGTGCATTTTTGGAGGCTTTTTGCTTAGTCTATAATGAACAGTAGTGTGAGAACAAAAGAATTGTTTCATTAGCTATAGCGGTTGCTTTCTCAAGGTTTGAGCGCGAGATGAGCCTCAAGGCGGGCGCGGGAATCATATCTATTGGCCCATGTTATTTTGAACTTGCTTTATTATCCCAGTCTCAAGCCCTTTGTGTTATTCTGAACAGAAAAGTTGTTCTAAGTACTTCATGGCTTCAATAAACTAAAACCTTCCTGTAAGAGTGTATTTCATTGCTCGCTGTGAGTCTGACACAATGTGGCAATCATAGCTGCAGGACTGTTTACAGGAGAAAACGCCGACCATGTCCTTAATCTAGCCTCACCATTGTCCATATTCATGTCGAATCAATTCTTGGGAAATGACCTGCCATCACTGTCTTTTGGAAACAATGCATCCTTATTCTGCAGTTCCACTGTCCCTCTCCTGACAAGTTCAGTTTTCAAAGTTTTATCCACAGTTTCAGGCCAATAGCCAATATCAGTGAAAACTTTTAAGTCAATACTCTCTGTGTAACAAGGCTATCATGGTGTCGGCATAGTTCTTTTATTTGGAAACTCAACAACACACGTGGCAAGCTGCAACTATATACAGAAAACCTCAAGCCCAAACACACCCACCAAATACAAATACACCAACAGGCCAACTAGGCACTTAGGAACCCTTATTTGCATGACATGCTTCAAGCTGCTGTTCCCTGATCGGCCAGCTCAGCAAGTGCGGCCACTCCAAATGTGAGGAGCCTCTCAATGAGTGTTCACTCAAATATCTCAACACACAACACCCCTCCCCCCTAAGACAGGGTTGTATCCATTTGCAAACATAACGAGGAGGCGCCTTCACCTGCTGAGAACACCTCATTGTTTGCTGCTGGCAAGCTACAGTCCAGTGTGGCTGGCTGTGCCACCACTGTCGCCATGGCAGTCTCTGCTCTGGGATCTGGAACTGGAAGGCTTACCGTAGTGTTGCTCGTCTCTGGTGGCAGTGTTGCGGGAGCAGCTGGACCCTGCTGCAGAACCGTCTTCTGCATATCAGGGTTGTTTTAATGTTTGGTTTTTGTTATGGATTGGGACTGAATCATTCCAGGTATATCTCAACACACAACACCCCTCCCCCCTAAGACAGGGTTGTATCCATTTGCAAACATAACGAGGAGGCGCCTTCACCTGCTGAGAACACCTCATTGTTTGCTGCCGGCAAGCTACAGTCCAGTGTGGCTGGCTGTGCCACCACTGTCGCCATGGCAGTCTCTGCTCTGGGATCTGGAACTGGAAGGCTTACCGTAGTGTTGCTCGTCTCTGGTGGCAGTGTTGCGGAAGCAGCTGGACCCTGCTGCAGAACCGTCTCCTGCATATCAGGGTTGTTTTAATGTTTGGTTTTTGTTATGGATTGGGACTGAATCATTCCAGGTATGTCACACCAGGGACTGGCTGAGCTTGGACCAGGACTCTGGAAGTAGCCAACCAAGTAGTAATTTTATGTAAATAGCCCATCATTGGAAGTGGGGTGTGTTCGGGTGTGGCAACTGCATGCTATTTAACAGAGCTGAAGCTGTGGGGTCTTGTCTTGCTCTTGCTGAAATCACAAATAAAGTTGAGCTGATCACTGGACTTGAGCCTGCTTATCAATGGAACCCAGTATTTAACAGTGGCGATGAAGGTGGGATGCTGTTGAGTGAGCCTAGAGCCCATCTGCACTGCACTGCACACTGAGCTCATGTGCCACGTGCACCACATTGCAACCGTCCCATGCCTGAGTTTGACCCCACTCACCCAGAGCTTTGGGAAACCTGGGTGCTTCGTACTGTTCCAGGACATCGAGGACAAAGAGAAGAAGAAGGCTCTCCTGCTCAGTTCCTGTGGAATCACAACACTGAGGCTAGTCCAAGGCCTCATTGCGCCCACCATGCTTGAAGCGGCCACTTATGACACCCTTATCACAGCACTCACTGGCCATTTCTCACCTCAGCCCATGAAGATAGCACACCATGTGGACTTCTGCATGCGCCAGCAAAAGTCCAACGAGACAGCTGCCAACATTGTGGCGGACCTTCGCCAACTGGCCCTTACATGTGAGTTCCTGAGTCTTGATGACACCCTCCTCGCCCAGTTCATGATGGGTATCAGAGAAGAGAAACTATGCTGGAAGCTCATCGGCCATGAGGTGCTCACACTAGTAAAGGCAACCCCTCGCGTGCCCTGAGTCGGAGCCCCTTTCTGGGGCTTGTCCAGGTCTCCGCTCGTGCGGATTCCCCCCTTAACCGCAGGCGGACGAAAACGCCCTCGGAAGCGTCCCGAGGTTGCGTCCGCCATTCGCGGAGTCCAGACCGGAAGTCCGCGGGATGCATCTTTCGATGCGTGAGAATTAGGGGGAAGGAGGTCACGATATTGTGCTTGAGAAGAACATGATCAAGGCCAAAGATCTTGCAGAGTGACCGGACCTAACTGTTCAGAAACCACAGAAATCAGGCCTATGTCTGTTTTAGAAAAGAAGGGCTAGAAACAAACATAACAGAGATACTAGAGTAGCTCAGCAATTAGAGGTAGACAAGCAAATCCATCCTCCATTAATGAAGCACATCACAAGGCAGATGAGAAAAAGTCATCTCGATCTTATTTTCTCTTTGAAAAAGTCAGCAATGTTCTGCTCAGAGATGCAAGAGGAGGCATGAAGGACTGGAAGAAGAGTCATGTGGCAAATTGGTGGCTGGGATTGCAGGTATATGACTCAACATGTGTTGACATTGAGGTTCTTGGCTAAGAATAGGCCAGAACTTAAATCCCTAAAAGGTGGGAATTGGCAAACAGCATGGTGTTGGGTGCCAAATTGTGTTTTAATTAGGTGCTGAAAGTAGTCTGAGTAATTGTAATATTTATGAAACCTTACTTCAAATTTGTCTGAAACTCTTCACTGCTTTGACGCTGAAATTGTATTAAATGTATATTCTCCCCACCCGCACCATGTATGTATGTTTGAATGAGCTACCAGTTGTTTGGCATTTGGAAGAGCCTGACAACATCTGCGGTCTTCCTTAGCCACAGGTACCAGAAAAAGACATAACAAGCCAGAAAAACGAAAGACTACACTGCACTTCTGTAGTGTTCAGAACAGAAAGATATTGGCCTCGCCTGCAATTCCAGGAGTGGCTCAGTCTGGACCTTGGCTGCAGACCAGCAGAAGTCCCCACCTGCAACAGAGCCCTTTTTCCTGCTAGGAGCATGCATGGGGACCCCCCCCATCCGACACAGTTGCACACTACTGTTGCTCACTCGCCACATGCAAGGACAATGTCAGCTATGCTGCCATGGGGGTGGGGAGGTTGGTTGTCTTCTAATTGCCTTTGCATTCCTTCTGTGCTTCTTTGCTGCTACACCGTTTATCTCTAAGTATTGCAGGTGGAGATGTTGATGTCTGGTTTTCTGGGGAACCGTGGAAGAGTGTTTCGTTCCCAGCTTCAGCGCTAAACGGCCGAAGCTCTTTCTCCCACGCGTGGGAGGGTGGCTCATTGGCCAGGGCAGGGGTGTGTGCACACGAATACCCTATATCCTATTATGCTCCATGGACAGCCGTCATTCTTAACAGTGCCTATGTTAATGCATCTATGTCAGCGAGCTGCCATTAAGGGTTCTGGTTCCCTGAGTGTATTCCCTTCCCCCCGTGCCCTTCTCTGTTGTATATTTCACATTCTTGTATTGCAGGTGCCTGGAACAGCTCAAGGTTATCCAGCTGGTGTGGGGAAAGTGAAACTCTGTTATCTGCTTGCTCGTTAGTAGTGTCTTTCGCCTGTGAACTAAGGGTCTGTTTTGAGAACGGCAAACCGTTACATTCCCATGTAATTACCTGTCAGTGTCTTCTTTATTCGTGCCGGCGGGAAAGGGATCTATTGGTTCTAACTTAGTTCAAAGTTCCTTTATTAGGTTACCCTCTGGGGCATGAGCCCATTCCTAACAATTCTCTTGTTCCTGCTTCTTTCAAACGCTTTGGAATAAATTTTGCTTTAACCTTTAAACGTGGATTTATTTTGGAGTCATTGGAGCTTCAACAATCTATAGCTCTTCAATAAAATATTACCTTGCCTGATAAGCGTGTACTACATTGTTGGCTGTGGGTCCTGACATTCTGTTAAGAATCCTTCATTCTCTATATATGTGCCTCTCTTCCCAACCGAGATGAACGCTGGAGAGGAGAAACCAAACCCTTCGGAAAAGGAGGAGGACGATGGAGAGGAGGTAATCCAGATGGTGACACCAGTGACCACCATGCCACCGGTGACCGTGGCTGAGAAGGGAGCCGTCCCAAAGACGACGTCGACCCTGGTGTCCCTGACCCCATCGAGGCCACGGCAGCTGCCCAGCCCGGGGTATTGCCTGAGCTCCAGGTGGGGCCAGTTCAACCTGGACTCCACTGCAGAGACTTATATGCTAACGCAGGGCCCCCGGAGAGACAGCAGGTTCTACCTCGGATTTACTTCAGTTGGAGGTTTTCCCCCCTGTGGGGCATCCTTTGAACCCCCGCCAGCCCCGTGGGTGATGGAGCGGTCGAAGACGAGGAGTGGGCTCGTGTCCCTGGATGAGGGACTGGAACTGGCCCACTGAATGGAGATGGCGGATCGAGAAAGGCGACAACTGCAAAGGGACCTGGAGGGCCTGTTCCATGTGATTCCGCAGTTGGTGATCCAAGCCATCAGGGAGGAGAGAGAAGAGCAACCGGTGGCACCTGTGGTGCCTCCGGCCCCACCAGCTCCCCCGCCGCAGCCCCAGCCTGGAGGCCCCAGATCCAGCGCCCCGACCCGCCAGCCCGAGAGGCCAGGTGATCCATTGCCCGAAGGACCTCATCGAGGCCACGTCTGACGGGAACCCTGAGGAACTTTCCTACTTTATGGTTCGAGTGATGAGGTTCATGGAGAGGTCGGGCCACCTGTTCCCAGATGACAGCAGTCGCGTGGATGTAGTAGCAGCACGCCTGCGGGGCCCCGTGGCGGCTTGGTACGTGGGGCTGCACAATGCACGGGCCCCTGAGCTGGTAAATTTGAACACTTTTCTGTGGGCGTTGTGGGCCCAATTTGAAGACCGGAATGCTGGGCCAAAGGCAAGGGTGTTCCTATGCACCCTGAAGCGAGGCAAGAGGTCAGTGAGGGAGTACTCATCGGAGTTCATGTTGCACGTGGCCAAAGTCTAAACTTGGCCTAATCCTGTGCTGGCAAAATTATACCGAGTGGGGCTGAATCCGGAAATCCGGGAAACGGTCCTACGAGCGATGGATCCAGTCTCCCTCCCGGCATGGATGCACAAGGTGGAGAGTGCGGAAACCTGCCTGAACACCCTGCGTGATCATCCCAGCCGCCAGATTCCTGCTATGCCTGCTGGTCCGGGGAGGTCCGTGGCTGCACGGGCACGATCCCTACATACTATGGGATGAAGGGAAGGTGAAATTCATCTCTCCCAGGTGCCGATAACATCGCTGGGACCCGAATTGGGGTCAGCAGCCGATAGTGGAAAACCCTAGAGTGTGCTTGGCTCAGGACAAACTATTGTCTATTCCCCCCGAGTATCGGGACCTGGCCAGGGTGTTTGAGGAAGAGGAAGCGGATGAGCTCCCACCTCATAGACACTCAGACTGTAGCATTGAACTCTTGCCTGGCCAAAAACTACCCAAGGGGCGCATCTATTTAATGGGGCCGGCCGAAAAAGAGGAACTGCACAAGTTCATAGACAAGAACCTAGCCCGGGGTTTTATCAGACTGCCGGCATCCTCGTTTGCAGCCCCAGTCTTGTTTAGGAAGAAGAAGGATGGGGGGTTGAGATTATGCAGAGGTTTAAATGCAGTGTCTTCAACCAATGCATACCCCATGCCATTTATCAAAGACCTACTAGCGGAAGCGGCAAAAGGGAAAATCTTTTCTAAGTTGGATCTTCGGGATGCGTACTGAGTGCGCATCAAGAAGGGGGGTGAACATAAGACTGCTTTCAACACCCCCCTCGGATAGTTTGAGTATCAAGTGATGCCTTTCGGTCTTCAAGGGGCCCCAGGGGTCTTCATGAACTTGATCAACGAGGTGTTGCACAAGCACTTGTTCAAGGGGGCCCTTGTTTACCTAGATGATATCTTGCTGTACTCCCCAGACCTCCCCTCCCATGTGAAATTGGTGAGGGAGGTGTTGGCCACGTTGCACAAGCACAAACTGTTTGAAAAACTGTCTAAATGTGAGTTTCACAAGACACACATTGACTTTTTGGGGTATCGGATCTCAGACAGGGGTCTAGAGATGGATCTGGGCAAGGTGCGTGACGTGCTGGGGTGGGGGGTACCCCGCACCTGACACCAGATCCAATCCTTTCTCGGATTCGCGAACTTTTACCGAAACTTTTTGCCCAATTTTGCCCAAGTCAGCTTACCCCTGATGGACTTATTAAAAACTAAGGGGAAGGGCCCGGAGGCTACAAAGCCGGGCTCGACATTGCCATGGAGTAAGGAGTGTTAGGAGGGTTTCGAATGCCTCAAAGCCCACCCCGATGAAACGAAAAAGTTCATTGTGCAAACTGATGCGTCGGATGTTGCCATGGGGGGGCATCCTCCAAGAGGGAGGGGACGGGTAGCTTCATCCGTTGGCATATGTGTTGCGGAAGTTTAATGGCACTGAACAGAACTAGTCTGTTTGGGAGAAGGAGGCGGGGGCAATAAAACTCGCCCTATCCACCTGGAGACACTGGTTGGAGGGGGCGCAGGTCCCGTTCGAGGTGTGGACTGATCATAAGAACTTAGAAATGCTCAAAACGCCTCGATGTCTCAATGCCAAACAGCTCCGCTGGGCAGATTTCTTTTCCAAATTCCAGTTCACCCTCCATCACCTCCCCGGCTCAGCAAACTCCCTGGCCGACGCCCTGTCCCGCCTACCCCAACATGATAGCCAACTGGATGTTGTGTTGGTGTTCATGTCTTCACATTTGGGCGGAGCGGTGATGACACGTAGCCAAGCTCGCCACAATCCTCCACCCAGTGTGACACGGAATCCCCACCCTCCCCAGCCAGAAGGGGTGGGGGAGGAAACTTGGCACAGTAAGTTCGCCTCAGCTTTCTTGGAGGGCGACAAGGCTGTGCTCGAAGCAGAGGGTGATTTCGAGCTACGAACTGATGGCTGTTGGTATAGAGGACATAAACTATACGTTCCCCTATCACTCTGGGGGGAGGTGTTACAAGCAGTGCACGGCTCCAAACTGTCGGGACACCCGGGATTCGTGAAATCTCTTCAGCTGTTGCAACGTCAGTTTTGGTGGCCGCAGATGCGCAAGGATTTATCCTCCTTTATCAAGTCATGTCAGATCTGTGCCATGTGTAAATCTCGACCGGGGAAACCTCCCGAGCTGTTGCACCCGCTACCTACTCCAAGCCGACCCTGGGAGGTTATCTCCATGGATTTTATTACAAATCTCCCGCAGAGTAAAACAATGACTGTTATATGGATGGTAGTGGATTTGTTTTCCAAGCAAGCGCATTTTGTCCCCTTTGCCTCCCTGCCAATGGCTGAAGCATTGGCAAAGGCAGTGCACTCCAAGACGTGGTGCATTTACACATGCTCCCCACTAAGGTGGTCTCCGACAGGGGGTCTCAGTTCATGTCTAAATTCTGGGGGGAGCTAAGGAAACTGATGGGGTGGAGAGGGGGCTGAGCAGCGCTTATCAGTGCTGCAATCTGAGTGTCTATGGGGTGGAAGCTCATCGGCTTCTTCCTCTTCGAACACCCTGGCCAAGTCACAGTACTCAGGGGGAATGGTTTGCAGCTCCTCTTGAGTCAAACATACTCTAGGGGTTTCCACTATAGGCCGCTGGCCCCACTGCAGGTTCCATCAGTGCCCTTGTGTTGGATCCCCAAGCATCGAGAATAAATCCACGTTTCAAAAAAAGCAAAGTTTATTTCAAAGCATTGGAAAGACACTCAAACACGTTCTTTGTTAGAACTGGGGACCAGCAGTTAGGGCAGACATGATAAAGGGATTCAAGTTAGATACAGAACCAATGGATAACGTTCCCGCCGGCGGGCAGGAGAAAACGGTTCCTTGCTCAGATCTTGGGAACCAGGCAAACAGTAGACACAACACAGGTGCAGTTCTCAGGCTTGAGAAATAAGAAGCTGGCAGCGAAGCATACTCTCCCCCTCACATCCTCCAGTTGTTTTACTTTGGCATTACAGCAGGCAAACACATAGGTCAGCTGGCAGGGACAGGGATCACATATGTACAACCAGAAGTCACACAGAACACCATGGCAGCTTGCTGACACCTTGACACCGAGGTGAAATGAACTGCACTTTCCGTTCATCCCACAGAATGTATGAATCATGTCCATGCAGCCAAGGGCTCCCCAACACCAGCGGGAACCTGGCAGCTGGGATGATCACGAATGACCGCTCGTCCCAGTGACTGCTGCCCCAACCCGCAAAGGCACAGTCTCGTATTCACATGGTTCTTTCATCGTAGAACCATCCATTTGGGTAAAAATCAACGGATCTTCCAACTTCACCACCCCTGCATCCACCCCCATAACTAAGGAAGGGTTGATGAGGTCCCGCCCACACCCCAAGTCAATGAGTGCTCTTACGTACTCTTATGCATCTCCAGGGCTGGGTTAATTAGAGGCACAGTCATGAAAAACAGGGGGGGGAGCTGCTCACCACTTTAAGTGCCTCCGGGATTGGGTCCTGCTGCCCCACGCCTCTTACAGCAGGACCTGGCCTTTCCCCACTGGCTCGTGGTCTTCCTTGCTGGACTCCTCTCCCAATTCCTCAGGGGCTGCCTGCAGTGCCTTGGCAAACTTCGGCTTCCCTTTCAACTTTTTGGCAGGGGTGGCAAGGCGTGCTTTTGCGGGATCGCTCGGGCCCTGCTTCCCTGGGGCTGCTCCACCACAGTTGGCTGTGAAATGGCCCCGCTCCCCACACTTTAGGCATAGCTCTTGGTGCAAGCATTGCTCTCAAGTAGACTCAGCCAACTTCGTCGGCTTCATCTTCTACACCGGGGGGTTAGGCTTACCTCCTGCTGTTGCGATGTCCAAGTGCAGGGTATTCAGGCGGGTCTCCGCACTTTTCACCTCCTGCATCCATGCCAGTAAGGAGATCGGGTCCACCGCCCGTAGGACCGTTTCCCAGATCTCTGGATTCAGTCCTACCCGGCACAACTCAGCCAGCACCGGATCTGGCCAAGTTTGGACCTTTGCCACGTGCAACTTGAACTCGTAGTATTTTCTCACCTATCTCCTCCCTTGCTTCAGGGTGCTTCTCTTGCTTTGGGCCCGGTGTTCCTGTCTTCAAATTGGGCACGCAATGCCCACATAAAAGCATCCAAATTCACCAGTTCCAGGCCCCTGGCATTGTGCAAACCCACGTACCAAGCTGCTGCGGCTCCTCATAAGCGGGCGGCCACCACTTCCACTCTGCTGCTGTCATCCGGGAACAGGTGGCCTGACCTCTCCACAAACTTCATCACTCGAACCACAAACTAGGATAGTTCCTCAGGGTTGCCGTCGAATGTGGCCTCGATCAGGTCTTTCGGGCGATGTAGCACCTGGCCTCTCGGGCTGCCTGGTCATGGCGCTGGAGCCAGGGCCTCCCCCGGTCCCGGCACGGGTACATCCTCATGTCTGGGTGGCGGCAGAGGTACCGTTGGGGCAGCAGGGAGTACCGGCGCTGCCGGTTGGGCTTCCCTCTCTGCTCGGATGGCTTGGACCACAAACTGCGGGACCGCTTGGATGACTTCCTCCAATTCCCGTTGCAGCTGCCGCCTCTCCCGATCCGCCACCTCCATTCTATGGGCCAGTTCCAGTCTCTCAATCGGGGACGTGCGCCCACCCCTCACCTTCGACCTCTCCGTCACCCATGCTCCCAGTGGTTGCTCTAAGGGGACCCTGTAGGGGGGAAAACCTCCAGCTGAGGCAAATCCCAGGTCAAACCTGCTGTCTCTCTGGGGCCCCTGCGTAAGCATATAAGTCTCTGCTGTGGAGTCTGGGTTGAATTGGCTCCACCTGGAGCTTGGTCAGTACCCTTGGCCGGGTGGCTGCCACAGCCCCAAAGGACTCAGGAACAAATGGGTTGATGTGGTCTTTGGAACTGCTCCCTTCCCAGCGGCGGTCACCGGAGGTGTAGTGGTCACCCATGCCTTCACCTGGGTCATAGGAGTCTCCCCCCCCAGATGTGAGGACTGGAATCTCCTCCCTGGAGGGAACCTGCTTCTCCTCTTTGGAGGTAACCTGTTTCTCCTCGTCGCCACTCATCTGTCAGCAAGCTGCCATGGTGTTCTGTGTTGCTTGTATCCCTGTACAGTTGTTAACACCCCCCCCTGTCTGTGCACCTGTATTTTACTCTGCTGTAATGCCTAAGCCAAACAACTGGAGGATGTATTGGGGGAGTACGCTTATTGCCAGCTTGTTGCTTTTAGAGCCAGGGAACTGCACTTGTATTATGTCTGGAGATAACCTGGTCCTCAGGGAATGAGCGCGCAACCGTTTCCTTTCACCCGCCAGCAGGAACGTGACCCATTGGTTCGGTACCTGTTTCAAATCCCTTTATTATGCTTGCCCTAACTGTTTGTAGTCAGTTCTAACAAAGAACGTGTTTCAGTGTCTTTCCAACGCTTTGAAATAAATTTTGCTTTTCTTTAAACGTGGATTTATTCTCGATGCTTGGGGATCCAACATATTGTTAGAACTCTCTATCTTCCTATCGTCCCGAGTCTGACTTGATCATGAGCGGGGCAGAGGGAAACCTACCTACAACGGAGGGGGACACAGGATCGGTCCCTGCAACCTCCACATCATTGATCACCACGACCACCATACCTACGTCGGGTGCGGTGGGGGGAGCGGTTCCCCGGTTACCTGCGTACCTGTCTTGGCCACCTCCAACTCCTTCACGATGGGGGCCGCGGACGGTACCGGTGCAGGATGATTGGACTTTGTATAACGCCAAAGGCACCAGGGAAGTTTACTCCCGCTGAGGCAGTGGACTTCGAGAGAGTCTGTTTGACAAAGGACTTTACCCAGAACCTGAGAGACCGGCCACTTCGGCCTCTCCGAGTGAGGGAGAATATGAACAGCCTCCGGCATATCGGCACCAAGAGCATGTTCCGGTAGAGGAGCCTGGAGAGCGTTTGAACGAATTGGAACAGTCGGTGCGGGACCTGATGAGAACCATAAACGACATGTTTGAAGCTCTGCCGGGAATGATGGACATTCGCATTGCTAATCTCCTGGCTGCACATGTCCCGCCACCGCTGGTCGCGCCGCCTCCAGTTCTACCAGCACCGGGAGCACCTGCTCCGCCACCACC
>NW_015160949.1:101080-111533 GCF_001447785.1 Gekko japonicus
CACAGGAAGTTCCCGACCAAACCGGGAGGTCTTCCGCCCAAACCGGGAGTTCTCCCGACCTGCCCGGGAGACGGTGGTTAATGTGTATTTTTGAGGGGGCAGTATGTCAGCAAGCTGCCATGGTGTTCTGTGTTGCTTGTATCCCTGTACAGTTGTTAACACACACCCCTGTCTGTGCACCTGTATTTTACTCTGCTGTAATGCCTAAGCCAAACAACTGGAGGATGTATTGGGGGAGTACACTTATTGCCAGCTTGTTGCTTTTAGAGCCTGGGAACTGCACTTGTATTATGTCTGGAGATAACCTGGTCCTCAGACCCCCCCTGTCTGTGCACCTGTATTTTACTCTGCTGTAATGCCTAAGCCAAACAACTGGAGGATGTATTGGGGGAGTACGCTTATTGCCAGCTTGTTGCTTTTAGAGCCTGGGAACTGCACCTGTATTATGTCTGGAGATAGCCTGGTTCTCAGGGAATGAGCGCGCAACCGTTTCCTTTCACCCGCCAGCGGGAACGTGACCCATTGGTTCTGTACCTGTTTCAAATCCCTTTATTATGCTTGCCCTAACCGTTTGTAGTCAGTTCTAACAAAGAACGTGTTTGAGTGTCTTTCCAACGCTTTGAAATAAATTTTGCTTTTCTTTAAACGTGGATTTATTCTCGATGCTTGGGGATCCAACATCAGATAGAGAGAGGTGCGCAGATAGAGAATAAGGGATTCTTAACAGAATGTCAGGTTCCACAGCCAACAACTGAGTACACGCTTATCAGAAAGGTTATACTTTATTGAACAGCTATAGATGCATTAACAAAAGCACTGTTAAGAATGGTGTCGCCCCTACAAGCATAATGGGATATAGGGTATTTGTATGCACCCCCCTTCCTTAGGCCAATTAGCCACATTCCCACATGCGGGAGAAGGCGCCCCAGGCTGTTAGAGCCAAAGCTGAGAACCGAAAGCACTCCCACGGTTCCCTAGAATCCCAGACACTACACACCACCTGCAAGGCCATAGATAAGCAAGCATTACAGAAGCCAAAAAGGAATGCAGCGGACTTGGCAAGCGAGCACCCCACCCCCACCCCTTATGGCGGCATAGCTGACATCCGTGTCATTTAACTTCCTTGACACGTAGGCCAAGGGGTGTAGCAACCCATCCTCTCCCTTCTGGAGGATCACGGCCCCCATGGCCACGTCCGAAGTGTTGGTTTGAATGATAAACTTTTTATTTTCATCGGGGTGGGCTAATACAGGCTCGGAGGTAAACAGGGATTTGAGGCGGTCGAAAGCCTCTTGGCACTCTTTGCTCCAAGCCAACGCAGCCCCCGGCTCGGTCGCCTCCGGACCTTTCCCCTTAGTCTTTAATAAGTCAGTGAGGGGCAAACAGATCTGGGCAAAGTTGGCCAGGAAATTTCTGCAAAAATTCGCAAATCCGAGAAAGGTCTGTAGTTGGCGACGGGTGCGTGGGGCTTCCCACCCCAGCAAATCCCGGACCTTCTCCAGGTCCATTTCCAGACCCTTATTTGAAATCCGATACCCCAAAAAGTCAATGTGTGAGTTGTGGAACTTGCATTTGGAAAGTTTCGCAAACAGTTTGTGCTTGTGCAACATGGTGAGGATCTCCCTCACCAATTTCACGTGAGGGGGAGGTCGGGGGAGTACAGCAAGATATCATCTAGGTAAACAAGAGCCCCCTTGAATAAATGCTTGTGCAGCACCTCATTAATCAGGTTCATGAAGACCCCTGGAGCCCCGTTAAGTCCGAATGGCATCACCCGGTATTCGAACTGCTCGAGGGGTGTGTTAAAGGCTGTCTTGTGCTCGTCCCCCTCCCTGATGTGTACCCGGAAGTACGCATCCCATCAATCTAATTTTGAAAAGATTTTTCCTTTAGCTGCTTCAGCTAATAAATCTTTGATCAAAGGCATGGGGTAGGCGTTTGTTGAAGACACTGCATTTAATCCTCGATAGTCCATACAAAGTCTCAAACCCCCATCCTTCTTTTTCCGGAACAACACAGGGGCTGCAAACGGGGAGGAGGCCGGCCAGATGAAGCCACGGGCTAGATTTTTATCGATAAATTTGTGGAGTTCCTCTTTCTCGGCCAGTCCCATTGCATAAATGCGTCCTCTGGGTAGTTTCTGGCCCGGCAATATTTCAATGCTACAATCCGAGTGTCTATGGGGGGGCATCTCATTCGCTTCTTCTTCCTCGAACACCCTGGCTAAATTCAGGGGGTATGGATTGAAGCTCCTTGTGAGCCAAAAAAATCCTTGGGTTTTCCATTACGGGCTGCGGGCCCCTAGTGGGATTCCAACAGTGCTCTTGACACTGAGGGGAGATGAATTGCACCTCATCCCATAGGATATAGGGGTCATGTCCATGCAACCAAGGGCCCCCTAATACCAACGGGAATCTGGCGGCTGGGGTGATCACGAAGATCATTCTTCCCAGTGATCCCCCACCCCTGCCCGCAAGGGAACAGTCTCGAATTCACAGGGTTCTTTCATAGTGGAGTCATCCATTTCGGTGAAAATCAAAGGATCAGGTAGCTTCACCACCCCGCCTCCAACTCCATTACCAACAAAGGGTTTATGAGGTCTCTCCCACACCCCGAGTCAATCAGGGCCCTCACAGGGATATGTTCCAAGGGCCGAGTTAATGATCGTCACAGTCATGAAAAACAAGGGGGGGGAACTGCTCACCGCTTTTGGCGCCTCTGGGATCGGGCCCTGCTTCTCCGCACCTCTTACAGTAGGACTTGGCCTTTTCCCACCGGCTCGGCATCCTCTTCACTGGATTCCTCTTCGATTTAATCGGGGGTGGCTTGCAGAGCCCTGGCAAGTCCCTTGGACTGCAAGGATCAGTCAATCCTTGGCAAATCTCGGCTTTCCTGCCAGTTTCTTTGCTGGAGTGGCGGGACGTGTTTTTGCAGGATCAGCTTGCCCCTGCTTCCCTGGGCCCAATCCACCACATTCTGCCGCGAAGTGGTCCCGCTCCCCACACTTCAGGCACAGCCCTTGTCTCATCCATTGCTCTCGAGTAGCGTCAGCCACTCTCATCGGTTTCACTGAGGTGGGGTAGGCTTACCTCCCTCTGTTGCGATGTCTAGGCGGAGTCTCCGCACTCTCCGCCTCTTGCATCCATGCCGGGAGGGATATCGGGTCCACAGCCCATAAGACCGTCTCCCGGATCTCGGGATTTAGCCCCACCTGGTACAACTCCACTAGCACTTGATCCGGCCAATTTTGGACTTTGGCCGCGTGCAACTTGAATTCCGAGGAATATTCTCTCACAGATCGCTTCCCCTGCTTCAGGGTGTGCAGGAACACTCTCGCTTTGGGCCCTGCATTCCAATCCTCGAACTGGGCATGCAACGCCCACATAAAAGCATCCAAATTCACCAACTCCGGGCCCCTTGCGTTGTGCAGCCCCACGTACCAAGCTGCGGCTGCTCCCCACAGATGGGCTGCCACCATGTCTACGTGGCTGCTGTCATCCAGGAACAGGTGTCCCGACCTCTCCACGATTTTTATCACTTGAACCACGAAATATGACAGCTCTTCCGGATCCCTGTCAAACGTGGCTTCAATCAGGTCTTTCAGACGGTGATGCAAGGGACCTCTTGGGCTGGCTGGTCGGGGCTCTGGCCCAGGATCAGCTTGCCCCTGCTTCCCTGGGCCCGATCCACCACAATCCACTGTGAAATGGCCCCGCTCCCCACACTTCAGGCAATAGGCTACATATTGGGAGATGTCCCCTCTCATGCAGGGCCACCAGAACTGCTTTGAATGAGGTTTGAAGTCTTTAAATAGTCACAATGTCCAGCCAGTTTATCATCATGCCCTGTTGAAAGAATCTCCCCCCCACAAGGCCTGTGGGACAGTTTGCTGATACCAACAGCCATTCTCCTTTTGCACTAAAGTCCCCTCTTTTTCAATCTCTTCCTTGTTAGCATCTGTTAGGGCTGTCCTAAACTTCTCTGCCCAAGGCTCAGTTCCCAGTGGGGTGCCCCTTTGGTTTGGTTGCACACCACTACCGCTCCTCCCAACTGGGTGGGTGTGAATATTGTATCCACCACCTCTTCTGGCAGCCAATTTAGTGTAGTGGTTAAGTGGTTTGCATAGAGGGCCTTCAGTACATCCCACACCAATTGCACATGTGACTCTTTATCTTTTGAATATATTAAGGTATCATCTAGATAAACCAGAACCCCTTTGTATAAGTGCTTGTGCAACACTTCATTGATTAATGAACACTCCTGGCTCTCCAGCCAAACCAAATGGCATCACGATTCAAATTGGCTCAGCAGGGTATTAAACACAGTCTTATGCTCATCCCCCTCCCTGATGCATACTCTGAAATATGCATCTCACAGGTCCAATTTAGTAAAAATACGGCCCTAGGAAGCCTCAACCAACAAGTCCTTGATGAGGGGTAGGGGGTAGGCCTTTGATATTGACACAGCATTCAGCCCCCAATAGTCAGTACACAGTCTCAGCCCCCCATCCTTCTTCTTCAAAAATAGCACCAGAGCCACAAACAGGGAGGCTGCCGGTCTGATGAAACCCCTAGCCAGATTTTTGTCAATGAACCTCCGTAATTCTTCCTTCTGTCAGGGTCTTTAGTCAAGTCACTCCACACCAGGCTTCATAAGAAGATAAGTGTTTATTAGAGGTTCCAGTACCAAAGAACTCGTATACAGCTGGGCTTCTCAGCTGGGCTCATGGAACAAAGTTTCCCTTTAGCCATTTTATGCCCTGGCAAGATCTCAATCACACAGTCAGTTTTACGATGGGGAGGCAGTCTGTCCACCTCTCCCTCCTCAAACACCCTAGCCAGATCCCAGTACTCAGCAGGGATGAGATTCAGTTCCTCCTGCACCAGGCAAACACGGTCTGTGCAGGGTGGGGCTCTCCCCCCCAACTCAGAGTTCCAAAGGTGTTCCTTGCACCAGGGGTCTAAGAAAGTTAGGGCCCCAGTACTTCATTGTACATATGGCTTGAAGCCAGGGACTTCCCAGCACCATTGTGAACTTGGCCAAGGGGTTCACCACGAAAGAACGCGATTCCCAATGGGAGGCCAGCCCCACCGGCAGATGGACTGTATGGTACTGGCAAGCCTCTCCTTTCATGGGGGTTCCATCCATTTGGGAGAACACTAGGGGCTCCTCTAGTCTGTGTACCTTAGCCCCTAAGCCCGTGACCAACGCTGGGTTAATCAAGTCCCGAGTACACACCGAGTCAATTCGGGCTCTTACTCTAAAATGAGTCCCCCCTTCTGGATTAATCACGGTAACAGTCAGGTAAAAGAGTGGGGAGGAGGATCTCACCAATTCTTGTGCTGGAAACTTTCGGACCTGCCGGCTGGTGCCCTTCACAGCAGGTTCCAGCCTTTTCCCACCAGCTGAGGCAGCTCTCCTTCGCTGGATGAGGTGCCCTCAAGCTCTTCACTCACTCCTGATTGCAGGGCTTGGCTTTTTTGTCTTTGTTCTCTTCCTTCCTTACTCCACCTGGGCTCTTGTCCTTTGGGCAGTTTGCGGTGAAGTGGCCCTGGGCTCTGCATCTCAGGTATAAGCCGAGTTGCATCCTCTGCTCTCGATCACCTCCCATCCCAGTGGTTCTGGCTCACGGAGTTTTTGGTCCATTGGGACCCTTTGCTTGGGTCTTTGGGTGGTCCATGCATAGCAGATTGCACGGCTCCAAAAGTTTGTTAATAAGTTCTTTCTTCTTTGGAACTTCTGACATTTCCCAATATTTAGCATATAAGATTCTAGCTGTTGTAGTCAAATAAACAATAAGAAATCGATCATCTTTTTTAGAATTGTCAGGCAATATATTTAACAACAATACTTCTGGGGTACACCGTAGGTATTGTTCAAGGGTTTGATTAATCTGTTCTGTTTGGCCATCAGTCTCAGGGTGATAAGCACTACTCACGCCCCGTTCCACCCCCAGCAGGTGCATCAGTTCCCCCCAAAACATAGAAACGAACTGCAACCCCCGGTAGGAGATAATTTTGCGGGGCAAGGTATGCAGCCGGAACACCTGCTGAAGGAACACCTTGGCTAGGAGGCAGGCTGTAGGCAAGGAGTTAAATGGGATGAAATGGGCTTGCTTGGAAAATAAATCGACCACCATCCATATAACTGTTTTTCCCTGGCTGGGGGGTAAATCAGTGATAAAGTCCATGGATATCACCTCCCACGGCCTGCCAGGCGTGGGCAGTGGCCTTAACAGTCCAGGCGGTTTTCTGGGACGTGGTTTACACATGATGCATGTCTGGAAAGACTGGACAAACAGGGAGAGATCCTTTCTCATACTGGGCCACCAGAACTGGCATTGTAACAGATGCAAAGACTTCACAAATCCCAGGTGCCCTGCCAGCTTGCTGCCATGCACCATCGCCATGACATAATCCCGCAAGGCTGACGGAATGAACAGCTTGCAACCCCGGTACCGGCAGCCATTAGCCCGTTCCTCCAACTCCCCCTCCCTCTTCAGTTCTTTCCGATCAGTGTCTGAGAGGGCAGAGGCGAACCTCAACTCCCAGGAGTCCCCATCCCCTGGGGGTGAGGCTTTCGCTTGACTGCAAGTCAGGACTGCCCCCCCCCAACTGGGAGGGAGTGAACATAGAGTCCAGCATGCCCTCACATTGACTGTCACGCTGCGGGAGGCGGGACAATGAGTTAGCTTTGCCTGGGAAGTGGTGGAGGGTAAAATTGAATTTGGAGAAGAAGTCTGCTCACCTTAGTTGCTTAGCATTAAGGTTGTGGGCCGTATGGGTAGGGCGGGATATAAATCCCAAGAATAAATAAATATAAAATAAATAGTCCAAACCTCAAACGGCACCCGTGCCCCCTCCAACCAGTGCCGCCAAGTTGAGAGTGCTAATTTAATAGCCCCTGCTTCCTTGTCTCATACTGACCAGTTCTGCTCGGTGTCATTGAACTTCCGGGAGACATAAGTGAGAGGATGCAATTTCCAATCCCCACTCCTGCAAAATGGCGCTGCCCATGGCGACATCCGATACGTCGACTTGTACAATAATTTTTTTATTTTCGTCAGGATGCACCATCACAGGTTCGGACATGAATAGGGCTTTTAAGCAGTTGAATGCCTCCTTGTATTCATTAGTCCACACCAGTTTAGCTCCAGGCTGGATAGTCTCGGGCCCCTTCCCTTTTGTTTTCAGGATATCCGTGAGTGGTAATCTCACTTGGGCAAAGTTGGCGAGAAAAGATCTGTAAAAATTGGTGAATCCTAAGAACGCTTGGAGCTGCCTCCAGGTCCGAGGCAGCTCCCACCACAACACGTCCCAAACCTTAGCAGGGTCCATTTCCAACCCACGCGGGGAAATGGGATAGCCCAGGGAATTGATCTCAGTGCAATGAAACTAACATCTGGAAAGTTTGGCAAGCAATTTGTGTTTGCTGGGACCACTAACAATTGTTTCCTGGCCATGTATGTCTCTGGGTCCTCATTCGGTCCTTGGCGTTCCAGGACATATAAAGCGGTGAGTCCCCTGCCTGGCCACATGTACTTTAGGACTTCTCGCATCCAGCCGTATTTCTGGAGTGCATGAAGGTTTCGGCTTGCTGCCGTGGAGTTAATGAGGACTAGGTCCTTGCCAGAGGAACATTCTCTAGCTAGTAGAGTGAGATCTTCCCCATTAACTGTGCCATATGCGATAGCCACTGTAGTGAGCCACTGGATGGCTGCTTCTTTGGTAAATGGACCTAATTGGGATGCTATAGCCTTTGTTTCTTCTAGTTTCAAGATCCTTGTTTCAACAACAAATTGAGCTGTTGTTCTATTTCCAGACCGGGTCTCTATTTCCTTAGCACTAACAGGGTTTACGGGGAGGGGTGTAACCCAATCCTGGTTCCAGGGCAGATCAGGGGGTGTAGGTTCTGAATCGCTGGGGGAGGATTCCACCACAGCACCTGGGTGGATAGTGGAGATGACTGCCTTTTTGATCCCCAATTGTTCTCTGAGGGTGGCAATTAGCTTTTTACAGGCATCGTGATTAGCCTGTTCTCTTTTAACTTGATTTTGGTCAGCAAGATATTTCGCAGCCTTGCTAGCAATGGAGAGTTGCTCCATGGCCTGCTCCAACTTATCCTCAGCAATTTCAGCTTGCTGAATAGCTGCCTCAGCTTGGATCTTAGCCTCTTGGGTGGTGGTTAAACCCTGTTTTCCCAGAACTAAGTTCAACCTTTCTGTTTTCAACCTCTGAGTCTTGTCCTCAAAATCTTGTTTCAGATTTATTGTTTCCTCTTCAAAATTATCTCTCTGGTCTTCTAAATTTTGGCTATGCTAGAGGTGGAACTCCTCCATTTCCTTCTGGTGTGAGCTATGCTGTCCCTTTAACTTCTCTATCTCCACTTGGAGTTGCTCTATCTCAGACACATTGTTATCAGTAATGCTTTGCTGCTGCTGTATAAGTGCAGCACTGTCTTGCAAAGCTGTGTATAATGCCCACGCTGCAGACCGATTTTTGTTGGTTGCACTAGGCTTTTCTTTAGTACAATAATCCTGGAAGGCATCTTTGACTATTTTTAAGGGGTCTGGTCCTTTAAAGGATCCTTCTGACCAAGGTGAAACTCCCTTCTTAACTAGCCATTTTTCTAACTTTGGCACAATCTCTTTCTTGGTGCGGTACATGCTTACTTGCTTAAATTTTCTGTTACCTTGCAAGAAAAGGGGATTTTTCCTAACCCTCTCTTCTTTACTTTTAACGGTGGGTTTTGAGACAGGGAGTTTCTTCGCTCCTCAGCCTCAACGGGATGACCTCACAAACCCGTATAGTGGAACCTAGCCTATTTATTTTGGGGTTTCGAGAATGCAAATGGCCTGTTTCCTCACTTCTCTAATGGGATCACCTCCTAAACCGTATTTTAAGGTTTCGAGCCTCTCGCTCTGATGGGATTACCTTTTAACCCATGAGGTTTCGAGCCTCACGGTCTAACGGGATTACCTCCTAACCCGTGGGGTTTTGAGACAGAAATGCCTCAATGAGCTGACCTCCTAACCCGTATAGTAAAATGCTCTGCTCGTTCGCTGCGGCAAAGCAAAAATGGAAAGAACGGTGTGGGGAGTGTGGTGTTGGGGAGGAAGGCATAACACCCTACACTGCACTCTTCGGATCCTTCCCACAAGATAGCGCAAGAGTTGGCCTGGGATTGGTTATCGGTAAAGGCCCCAGTGAGATCAGATTCTGATTGGTCAACAGCTTATGCCTAGCAATCAGCCTGGGGCGGGTAGCCAATTTTGACTGAAGGAAAGAAAGGGGAAGAAGCCTCCCATGATAGATTGCTCACCTGGCTTTACACATGGCTGGGGAACTGGTCCATCTTACTGCAGGTAAGAGGATAGGTGACAGGCAGGAACCATAGGCACACCATCTCAAAGAAAAGGCTTTCTTCTTCTAGGTATGTGTCTGTATTGGCATCACTTGGAGTCACCTTACAGTTCAGTCCCCTTTTGCACGCAACTAGCAAGGTCCAGTTTTTACCATTTATGAACTAGGAGTCCATAGGAGCGCTTCCAGGGTAACAGCTGCAGTGTTCCATGTGGTGTCACTGGTTGCCTTCTTTGGGGCACTGGGAATCAGTGAGTTGGTGGTTGGCTCTCACTGGGATGTATCTGGCCTAGTGCTGGACCAGTGTGATATCCACATTCTGGACGCCAAAGTTTGGCTCACGCTTCGGTGGTCAAAGACTGACCAGCTAGGCAGGGGTTCTGTCAGTGAGCTGGGCCAGTGTTCTGAGGCGGAACTATGGCTGGTGCGGGCTCTACGCCAATATTTAGGCATGCGGGGTGAGGGTGTAGGCCTTTTATTTCATCACATGGATGGCACTCCCCTCACCAAGTTTCAATTTTGGGCCCTGACCCATAAAGGGCTGGTCCAATTGGGATTAGGCGGGTGTCAGCTAGCTGCCATTATGTCTGGTGTATATGGTATTACCTGTAGAAGCTGTTACACCCATTCCCCCCCCCCGGTGTGCCCTTTTGCTTCATTATATCAACTGTGCAGCTTTGCGGAACTGGCCAAGGTCGAGCAGCTGGAGGTGGGAGTCGTGGTATTGCTTCGCTGTTATGGTTAGCTTGCCTGAGAACTGAACTTGTGTATAATGTAGAACCGTTACGGTCCCAAGGAATTGGGTGCACGTTCTCTGTTCTATTCCCGCCAGAGGGAAAGGGGCTAATTGGTCCTTACCTGGTTCAAGTTCCTTTATTATGTAGTCCCAGTATGATTGCAGTTATTCCTAACAATGTCCTTGTTCCTGATTGAACCATCGCTTTGAAATAAATTTTGCTTTACTTCTAAACGTGGATTTATTTTGAATGCCTGGGGATCTAACATTTTGTTAGGAATCCTATTTCTCTATCCTCTCGAATCTGACGGCTGTCATGAGCGGGAGTGAAGAGAAAACACCTTCAACGGAGGCT
>NW_015160949.1:119046-119148 GCF_001447785.1 Gekko japonicus
GATCCAGTTTCGCTGATGGCATGGGCTCAAGAGGCCGAGAACACAGAGAGCCGCCTACAGACCATACGTCTTGACATGGCAGCGAGCGGAGGAAGGGCGAGC
>NW_015160949.1:119219-119366 GCF_001447785.1 Gekko japonicus
CAAAGAAAGGAGTCGCAAAACCCAAGTTTTCCACAGCTTTGCAAGCAGCCACTGAAGACCGGATGGAAGATTTGGCTGAATCAGATCCTGAGCCGTCGGGAAATGAGGATGTCCTGCTGTAAAGGGCGTTCAACAGCAGGGCTGGCC
>NW_015160949.1:119520-120401 GCF_001447785.1 Gekko japonicus
TGTGACTGTTTCCCTAATAAACCCGATCCTGGGGACCCATGTACGGGTAAAAGCGTTAATTGACTCTGGGTGCGGGAGAGACTTGATCAGCCCCTCTGTGGTGGCCGGGTTGGAAGCAGGCAACAAACGGTTGAAATCCCCAATCATTTTCACACAAATGGATGGAGCACCCATGGAACCATGTATTCACGAGACTATGGCGCTTAGATTGGGTGCTGGGGATCATTGGGAGCTGAGGACTTTTGTTGTTATGGTGCTTAGATTGGGTGCTGGGGATCATTGGGAGCTGAGGACTTTTGTTGTTATTCCCAAATCACAATTTGCACTGGTGCTGGGAGCTCCCTGGCTGTATTCTCATGACCCATACATACTTTGGGAGGAGGGCAAAAACACGGTTGGGAGGCAGCATGGGGGGCCCCACCTGCTCTCAACTTCCCTTGTGCACTGTTGACTCCGGACGAAATGGCAGCCCCCCCACACAAGTATCACGACCTGGCACCAGTCTTCAGGGAGGAGGAGGCGGACGAGTTGCCCCCCCACCGTAAAACTGATTGTAGCATTGAACTCTTACCTGGGTGTAAACTGCCAAAAGGGAAAATATATGCAATGGGGCCGGCAGAAAAGGCTGAGCTGCGTAAATTCATTGATAAAAACCTTGCGCGCGGGTTCATACGCCCCACATCCTCCCCCTTTGCCGCGCCGGTCTTGTTTCGGAAAAAGAAGGATGGGGGGCTCCGTTTGTGCATGGATTATCGTGGTTTGAACGCAATTTCTACTTCAAACGCATACCCACTGCCCTTGATAAAAGACTTAGTTGCAGAGGCGACTAAAGGGGAAAAAAATTCTAAACTCGATCTTCGCGATGCCTACTTCAGAGTGAG
>NW_015160950.1:0-9581 GCF_001447785.1 Gekko japonicus
TAGCCTCCAGGTGGGGCTTGGAGATCTCCAGACGGTCACGTTCAGTCCCCCTGGAGAAAATGGCTGCTCTGGAAGGTGGACTCTGCGGCATGATACCCTGCTGAAGTCCCTCCCCTCCCCAAGCCCCATCCTCCTCAGATTCCACCCCCCAAATCCCCAGGAATTTCACGACACGAAGCTGGCAACCCTAAACATAAGCATGGTGTAGTGTATTCAAAGCCGCCTTGAATGCATGACATGTTGTGAAACATCTAACTGAACTGTAATGTTAAGCTCCGTCCTGGGCTAGGATCCAAATCCATCCAATAGTATTGCTAGCCCAGGAAGTAACAAGCCAATCACCTTCAAGCAAGCTCCCTGAGCGGGAACTCATGTGATTGGGCCTTATCTCTGCAACCTCATAGGTTGATATGTGTACAGTGGGTGTGGCTACATTAGCCGGGAATGTTTAAAAGCAGGACAGCTGCAATGTAAAGGCTGTTCTGGCTATCAGACGTTGATCCATGTTGGAGTTGTGTTCGAGTTGAGGAATAAAGTTGTGTTCTTGCTGAGTCACTCTCCGACTGCTTTGTTAAGCGAGCGACTTAACACGTGGTGAGTGAAGGACGGTGACACACTTTTGTGAAGGGTGGGTCGGCATTTTACTACCGCTGGCTACGTCGGCCGTCTGACTTTTCCTCTGTGAAAGCTCAGAGGGTGCATGTACATCATAGGGTTGACTGACTTTCCCTCACCCCGGAACAGCGTTGCCAGGATTCGGGGGGGGGCGTTCCGGGAGGTCCCCGACATGATGACGTCACCCGGAACTGACATCATCACCTTGGCAACGTCACACTGAGACACTCTGGTTTGAGGGCAAAACTCGATGGTTTTAGGTCAAATTTACCACAGAGTTTTGCCCTCAGACCAGGGCCTCCCACATAGTGCCCCAACGTGACGATGTCACATCCGGGTGTCGTCACCATGCCGGGGACGTGGCTGTTTGGGGGCAGGGTTTCCCCGCCAGCCAGCTGGCTGGCAGCGGGCTGAAGCCCCCCAAAACCAGAGGAACCCCTGCCAGGACTTGGGGACTGGCAACCCTATCCTTGAAAACTGTAGCCCCTGTGAGGACTACAATACCCAGAGGCCTCTGTGGCTAGATTGGCCTTATAGGCTTACAGTGTGGGTAGCTAAACCCAGAGTCACACAACTATGGGCCAGTGTTCCCTGTAAGGCTTAAGCTGAGTTAGCGTGAGCTTACATGTTTTTGTCTTCGCTCAGGAAGGAGGGCTCCAGAGCAATGTTCCCTCTAAGTTGTGGAGTCCTGTGAGCAAAAATCCTACTTTATGGGCTACTGGCATTAAAGTTGCGAGCGCACAAACTGGCTCCTGCATAGATTAGGTTGCTCCGGAGCCAGCCTTCCTGAGCTCAGGCAAAAATGTGTGAGCCGGGGACTAAAAAAACTGTGAGTCAGCTCACAATAACTCAGCTTAGAGGGAACACTGCTCCAGAGCAGACTAATTTATGCAGTAGCCAAATCGCTCGTTCACCACTTTAATGCCAGCAGCCTCACAAAGCAGAATTTTCGCTCACATGACTCCAGCTTAGAGGGAGCATTGCTGTGGGCTCCCCCGGTCTCCTAGCCAGGCCCAGATCTCCTTAGCTTCACAGAGTGGACTGATGCAAACTGCTCAAGCTTCTTTCTTCAGCTTGGGCCCCTCCACATAAAGATGCCAACCTCCAGGCGGGGCCTGGAGATCTCCCTGGATTACAACTGACCTCCAGGCTACAGAGATCTGTTCCCCTGGAAGTAAATGGATGGTTTGGAGGGTGGGCTCTGTGGCAGGGATCCACTCTGGTGCCCATGGGCAGCACGGCACTCACCAATGGCTTTCCTGTGTTTGGTGGGTGCCGTGTTTTTTAGACAGTGAGTGGGACCCCTGTCAGGAGAGCTTCTGGTTGGCCACTAGATTTCTGATTGGCTGTGGAGATGAAAACGACATTGTTTCATCAGCATCAACTACAGGGTTAGTTTTCTCTCTCTCTCTCTCTCACTCCTTTTTCCCAGTGCATTTTTAAAAAATTAGTCACCCTGTCCCCTGTATTTGGGCTTCCTCTCTGTGTATGGTTAGCTCCACCGCCCACGGTGGCCATTTTGTGTCCCACTTCCCACAGCAGCCATTTTGTGGTCGTGCCCACCATCCTATGTCAGGATTCCAAAGGAGCCTACAGACTCAAAAAGGCTGGGGACCCCTGCTCTGTTGCATTGTCCTTCAGTGAAACCCATCTCCACCGGCGGATCGGGTCCCGGGGGGGAACCACATCCCGACGTGCACGTCACCCGGAAGTGGCGCGACCACGCTGGGCACGCTGTAGGCTCCACTATGGTTTTCCCTTGGATGGTCGTGGCCCCGCCCCCAACGTGCCCGGCGTGGTCGCGTCACTTCCGAGTGACGTGGATGCAGATCTCCAGCCGGGAGTCCCCAACTGTGGCGAAATCCGAACTTGTCAACCCTAATCCCCTCCCCAAAGCCCGCCTACTGAAGGCTCCACCCCCCAAACATCCAAGGAATTCCCCAACCCAGAATTCTCTGCTTCCCCTTCCCGCCTCTCCAGCCCCGTCTTTGGCTCCTCCCTCTCTCCCCGCCCCTTTTCCCGCCGGCTCTCCTCTCACCTGGGGTTGACCTGACTGACAGGGATGTTCAGGCGGGCGGCAATGTCTTCCACCGTCTCGTTGCCCTCCGAGATGATGCCCACACCTTTGGCGATGGCCTTTGCTGTGATTGGGTGGTCACCAGTTACCATGATCACCTGGCGGCGGAGAAGGGCGGGGGACCAGAGGAGAGGCAGTGAGGGGAGAGGACGCCAAGACGACTATCCACCAATCCACCAAACCAGCCTGGGCTCCCTTTTGAGAGTTAGAAAGTTCAGGAGGGGGTTCCAAGAGGCCCGAAAGACAAAAATCTCCTTAGGAAGACGCACACTCCTTTTTGCTCATCAACACACCCCTAAACGCAGCTTTCTTTCTACAGCTATAAGCCAGTGCACATTCCCACAGCTTAAAATTCTGCAAGAGTCAAGTTGTTTATAGTGGTGTCGTTTCCCAGCTGGACGATCCCGCAGTTTAACGTAGGAATTCCAAACTGACGCAAGCTGATATTTATTCAAGAGCGTCCCATTGCATTTAGGGCCAAATTTTCCAGGGAAATACCTTTGGCTCAGACACAGACCAGCTGTCCGGACATGGGAATTCTAACGAGAGAGAAGACAGCTGGTGTGTGTCTCTTCCTACCACAACGAATGTCCTAAAAGAAAGCCCCAAAGTGTCACGGGCTTCTTAGTTGCCATTGGCTGAGCTACTCTGATGTCATAGAAGGCCTGGCCAAACAGCGGTCACGGAGCAAAGAAATTTATGTTCAGTCCTGCAAGACCTTGGGCGACACTGGGATTCACTGAAGAGCATGGGAATGTACGAATGCTACAGATTTCTGAATTGCTACAGATTTATGAATTCAGACATGTTTGCCATGTGCGAGATTCTCCTTCCACAGAGACATGAAGAAGGAGAAGGGTTGGTTTTATACCCCGCCCTTCACTACCTGAAGGAGTCTCAAAGTAGCTTACAATTGCCTTCCCTTCCCCTCCCCAAAGCACCCTGTGAGGTGGGTGAGGCTGAGAGAGTTCTGAGAGAACCACGACTGACCCAAGGTCACCCAGCTGGCTTCATGTGGAGGAGGAGTGGGGAATCGAACCCGGGTCTCCAGATTAGAGTCCGCCGCTCTTAACCACAACAGCAAGCTGGCTCTTCACCGCCACACCTGGATCTATTAGATGCAAGCTCAGCACCAAGAAAGAGATCTCTATGCACCCCACCAACACCAGCATGCCCTGTGGCGGATACATCTTAGCTGACTAGCCTTTGCAAAGGGGAATGGGCACTAAATTTTAGCACCAGCAGTTTGGCCTCCAGACTAGCTCAGCCTTCCTACCTTGATGCCGGCGCTACGGCATTTCCCGACGGCATCAGGCACAGCCGCTCGGGGTGGATCAATCATGGACATGAGCCCCACGAAGCAGAGGTTTTCGGTGGTGAAGTTGACGTCGTCGCAGTCGAAGGCGAATCCTTTGGGGTACTGCTCCTCGGGCAAGTAGTAAAGGCAGAAACCTGGGAGGAGGAGGAGGAGATGGAAGTCTTGGGAGGGCCTTCAGAACTGGAATGGCCGGGTGCAAATGCAGAGATTCTGCTTGTCCCTTTAAGAACTTGGACCCCCACCCCCTGCCACGTTTGTGGGTGCAAAAATACAGGCAGATTCTCTTTAAACACCTAGTCCCCGAGTTGCTACAAAAACCAGCTTTTCTTTTAAAGGGAAAAGAGACTCTGTTCTTTTCCCAATAAGATAGTTTCAGAGTACGGTTGCCAGCCTCCAGGTGGGGCCTGGGGATCTCCTGGAATGTAAACTGGTCTCCAGACAAGAGAGACCAATTCCTCTGGTGTCAAATGGCTGACGTGGAAAGTGGACTCTATGGCTAAGATTGCCAAACTCCAGCTGGTGGCTGGAGATCTCCTGGGATTACAATGGATCTCCCGGAGACAGAGAACAGTTCGCCTGGAGGAAACGGCCCCTTTGGAAGGTGGACTCTGTGGCATTACATCCCACTGAAGTCCCTCCCCTCCTCAAACCCCGCCCTCCTCAGCCTCCACCCCCCAGATCTCCAGGTATTTCCCAACCTGGAGCTGGCTACCCTGTCTACGGCATTATACCCCAATGAGTACCCTCCCCTCCTCAAATCCTTCCCTTCCAGGTCTCTGCCCCCAAATCTCCAGGAATTTCCCAACCCAGAGCTGGCAACCCTATTTCAGACGGTAGCTCCGTTTGTCTGTGGTAGAACTGATCGGTTCAAGTCCGGTAGCACCTTCGACACCAACAAGCTTTTCAGGGTATAAGATGGCAAGAGTCATAGGATCATAGAGTTGAGAGGGACCTCCTGGGTCATCTAGTCCAACCCCCTGCACAATGCAGGGAATTCACAACTATCTCTCCCCACACCCCCAGTGACCCCTACTCCATGCCCCGAAGTTGGCAAAAAAATCCTCCAGGAACTCTGGCCAAACTGGCCTGGAGAAAAATTGCTTCCTGACCAGTGTTCCCTCTAAGCTGAGTTAGTGTGAGCTAGCTCACAACTTTTTAGCCTCCGCCTCACACATTTTTGCCTTAGCTCAGGAAGGAGGGCTCCAGAGCAAACTAATGTATGCAGTAGCCAAATCGCTGGCTCACAACTTTAATGCCAGTAGCTCGCAAAGTAGAATTTCTGCTCACATGACTCCCCAGCTTAGAGGGAGCATTGTTCCTGACCCAAAAGTGGCGACTGGTATTTCCCTGGGCATGTAAGAAAGAATGAAGGAGGAGGAGGAGGTTGGATTGATACCCCACCTTTCACTACCCGAAGGAGTCTCAAAGCGGTGTATAATCTCCTTCCCCTTCCCCTCCCCACGACAGACACCCTGTGAAGCAGGTGGGACTGAGAGAGACCTTTCAAGAACTGCCCTTGAGAGAACAGCTCTGAGAGAACTTTGTGACTGACCCAGGGCCACCCCAGCCGCTACACGTGGAGGCATGGGGAATCAAACCCGGCTCTCCCAGACTAAAGTCCGCGCTCCTAACCACTACACCAAACTGTCTCCCGTCTTCAAACAGGGACTCTCAAACCTCGTAACCCCCCAAAACCTTATTGGTCCCTAAGGTGCTACTGGATCCAAATGTAGCCGTTCTTCCTTTCCGAGGAATAGGAAGAATCTCCTAGAAGAATCTCACTGGCAAACAGATCATGCAGCCCCTGCCTAGGGGCACCACGGTCTCCTCCGCGCCTCCCCAGCTTCCCCCGGGTTCTCTGGCACTCCTCCGCAGGCGTCTCCCTTACCCAGCACGCGCCGCCGAGTCCTCCTAGCTCCAGGTAGGCGTTCTGGAAAGCCTCTTTCATCTCCTCGTCCAGCGGCTGCTCTTTGCCCTGGAAGATGATGGTGGTGCATCGGTCCAAGATGCGCTCGGGAGCCCCCTTCATCACCAACAGGTAGCGGTTATCGTTGGGGTCCTCCGTCTCGTGAATGGAGAGCTGCGGGAAGGGAAGGAATGCTCTCTGGAGTCAAGCAGGACTTCCACATCTACAAATCATGGAGCTCTACGGGTTAAGACCCTCCTCACACCCAATTCCTCCCCCCCCCCAGGGGATGACTGATAGCCAATCCATGCAATATGCAGAATCAGGTATTGAGTCTCCACTTCAAATTGCCGGTGGTGGGTGGGGAGAAACGTCATGTTTTTAACGGATCCCCATGTTTTAAAAAAAATCCTTGCTTGAAGGAGAAGAAGAGATTGGATTGAAGCTGCCCGAGGAGCTACAGAGTCCAGTGTCTACTTAGGAATGTACAGAGGCCAGCTGTATCTTCAGTCATCTGTCAGAATTTCAGAAATGTTTCCAACCAACCCTAAGGCTTTGGAATCTAGAAAGGATAATGCTGTTATCCCATTGCCCATGATCAAATGGAAACCCTTGATTGATTCTCCTTCCAGGACTCCTGTGTTGGTGGGATCTGATGAATTTGACAAATGTCTCAGCAATGATAAGTTTTCCCATGAAGAGTACAGTAATGGTGCCCTTTCAGTCCTGCAGTATCCCTATGATAATGGTTACTATTTGCCCTACTACAAGAGGGAGAGGAACAAACAGAGCACTCAGATTACTGTCAGGTTTTCTGACAACATGAACAAAAACTAAAAAAACAACAAGCAATTAGATAAGCATATGGAGCAGAGGTCCATCAGTGGCTATTAGCCACAAGGTATAGGTAGGGGCTCTGGGGCAAGTGATGCTCTGTCTTCTTGGTGCTTGGGGGGGGTCAATAGTGGGAGGGCTCCTAGTGTCCTGGCCCCACTGGTGGACTTCCTGATGGCACCTGGTATTTCTGGCCACTGTGTGACACAGAGTGTTGGACTGGATGGGCCTTTGGCCTGATCCAACACTGGCGTCTCTTATGTTCTTATGATTTATACCCTGCCCTTCACTACCCAGAGGAGTCTCAGAGCGGCTTACAATCTCCTTTCCCTTCCCCTCCCCACAACAGACACCCTGTGAGGTAGGTGGGGGCTGAGAGAGCTCTGACAGAAACTGCTCTTTTTCAAGAACAGCTGTGCCAGAACTATGGCTTGCCCAAGGTGCAAGTGGAGGAGTGGGGAATTAAACCCGGTTCTCCCAGATTAGAGTCCGCGCACTTAACCACTACACCAAACTGGCTCTGGATTTGCAGTAAGCTAGCTCATCAGGGAAAAGGCTATGCTACACCACTCTCCCCTACATGCTGCACTTTCTGCATGCAATGCAACAAGATCTCTCATGCTGATCCAAAGAGGAGAGGTGCATGACTCCAAGGGAAGGGATCCCTGTCGTCTGGAGATTCCAGGAGAACTCCAGCCACCACCTGGAGGCTACAGAACAAAACTGCAGCACCGTGTATTAGATTATGAATTCATATTTCTTTTAACACTTTTTGCAGCCACTGCAGGGGTCATTTCCTGCGGGAGCACACAGGAGCGGAGCTCTGGCAGTAAGGAGCCCAGGGGGTGGGCACATGCAACAAGCCCCACCCCCTGCTCCCAGCAGCCCTCAGTCGGGCCATGAGGAGCAAGAAGCAGCCAGGTAAGTTGCAGACACACACCCCCAGGCCCGCCTTCAGGTACAAGCTCTCCCTCCTCTGTGAGGGCAGATCTGCACGTTCCCCCCCCCCCAATAGCTAGCAATCCAAAACAGACCAGTGGAGCCTGAGCGGTGGGTGTTGCCTTCTGACACACTTCCGGTGATGTCAGGGGGTGTGGCATATGCAAATAAGTTATGCTAATGAGATATGCTAATGAGCTCCTGCACCTCTTTTTCTACTAAACGACCCCTGAGTCACTGTATATATTGGGATATTTTACTGGGATACTTCTTGTAATGTAAAGTAAAGTCAATATAATACAAATTATAAATATCAAATTAAATCTTGTAAATTACATCAACTATACAACCTATGCCCTACAGGACTAGAAGTCGACATAGAAACCTTTGAAATGACATAACTCAAGCTAGAGGCCTTTGAGATGCCGACGAGAACCGGTGTAGCCTCATTTCTGCCTTCATCAGGTCTCACTGAGGAAAATTTACAATTAATTTTTTTTAATTACAGTTCTACAAATAAAAAAAATACTCTGCAGAATCGTACGTTTCCCTCAGTAAGACATGAAGAAACAATAATAGGATTGTACGTTTCCCTCAGTAAGACTTTTGGCCCTGTTGACATACGGCCCTACATGTTGTATAGCTGATGTGATTTACAATATTTAATTTGATATTTATAATTCGCATTACATTGACTTTATATTACAAAAACGATCGCAATGAAATACTATACGTAAGTGACTGCAGAACGTGCTAAAAGAAATAAGAATTCATAATCGGATACACGGTGCTGCAGCTAATCTAAAGACACCGTGGTCTTTTTGTTGTGTTGCGCACCACATGGAGGTTGGCAACCCAAATTTCCCCCTATGCATAGAGAGAATGCACAACCCCTCTTTGAACCAGACCTAGGTGAGGGGCAACCCCCCCCCATGAAACTTCAACTGCAGCTCTGATCGTAACATGTAAAAACCTTCCCCCACTGGCAAGCTGGCCTGCACCTTTCCCATCTCTTAGCCTGGGTCCAAACGGCACAATGTGAACGCACCATTTCCCATCTGACCACAGATGCCTGACAACCCTACATTGGCACATATGCGAATCGCTGGCCACTGTGTCTTAAATTGCATGGAAAAGGGCGCTGTGAGGGCGCTGTGATCCAGATTGCCTGCAAGTCGCTCCAACCTTGCTGCCTAATCCCAGATGAGTGAGATCTAGTTGTGCTCCCACAGTGCTGAGCAAAGGGCAATCGGTACGTGCCCAGAGGCACTCTTGCTTACAACTGCTGCTCGAGTTCCAAAGCTGGCATTGGTCTATCTAGGGGTTGGGGACATGCCAGAACTCTTAAGAGGGAAATGAAGTTTTCAATGGTATATGGAAAACTAATGAACTTTACATTTTAAAAAGAATTTTGTCAAAGAGGTTCTGGAACTCCGTTCTGCCACATTCCCCCAGAAGAAAAACCCTGGCGTTTATCCCTTAAAGCAGGGTGCCCCAACTTTTTTTAGTCTGCGGGCACTTTTGGAATTCTGACATAGCGTGGTGGGGCACAGCCACAAAATGGCTGCCATAAAATGGCTGCCGCAGGAGGCAAAGCCAGCACAAAAAAAATGGCTGCTGCATCTTACCTTCACTCCTTGTACTGCAGTGGCAGCTGCTGCCAAAGCAATGTTTTAAAAAACTGCACAGCCAAAGGCAGAAGCCCCACTTTCTAAAACACTTTCCATCCATCCACTTTCTAAAACACTTGGCGGCCACTACTAAAGTGGTTGGCGGACACCCTGTCTTAAAAAGAAGAAGAAGAGATTGGATTTATACACCACCCTTCACTACCTGAAGGAGTCTCAAAGTGGCTTACCATGTCCTTTTCCCTCCCCCCCCCCCACAACAGA
>NW_015160950.1:9643-32171 GCF_001447785.1 Gekko japonicus
ACTGCTCTTGAGAGAACAGCTCTGAGAGAACTTGTAACTGACCCAAGGTCACCCAGCTGGCTGCACGTGGCGTGGGGAATCAAATGACGTTCTCCCAGATTAGAGTCCGTGCTCCTAACCACTACACCAGCCCCCCCCCGCCTTCAGGTAAAGTCTTTACCACCTTCCAGTTACAAACCAAGCAGCTCACAATAATGAAAGGTTACTATACCAGTGACAAAATTAGACGCGGCAGAGGGATTCAAGATTGTGCCAACCTGTTCAAATCTAGGTGGCAGTCTATTGTTTAATGAGAACGTGGGTGACGGGAGCTTAATTTCCCCCCTTACCCTGCCCAACTTCACTGTACTTAGTTGATTTTGCTGTTTTCTTCCAGCCCAGCAAAACAACAACAGAGAACTCAAATGTGGGCACAGGGTTTCGTTCCCCTCACCTGCACATTCTGTTTTCATTAGAAAACTGGAAATCCACACCTTTGCCTTTGGCGTCTGTGGGTGGATTCCCCCATCGCATCTAGTTGAATGCTAAAGCTAGTTAGAGCCACTGTCGTGTAATGGTTAGAGGGTCAAGATAGGATCTGGGAGCCCTAGGTTTGAATTCTTGCACTGCCATGGAAGCTTGCTGGGTGACCTTGGGTCAGTTACGCTCTCTCAGCCTAACCTACCTCACAGGGTTGGTGTTGTTGTGAGGATAAAATGGGAGAGAGGAGAGTGATGTAAAGAGCTTTGGGTCCCCATTAGGGGGAAAGGCAGGATATAAATGAAATAGTAAGTAAAAATATGGTAATAATTATTATTACCATATGGCATTGTGTGTAGAATAGCCAGGAGATCCTAAGATTGTCTGGCAGCCAAAGTAGTAGCTGTTTTAGTGTTTAAAAAACATGGGTTTTTTAAAGGCAAGAGATGTTTCAGAGGTGGTTTGCCATTTGCCTGCCTCCGCGGCACGGCCCTGGTATTCCTTGGAGGTCACCCTTCCAAATACTAGCAAAGGTTGACCCTGCTTAGCTTCCGAGATCTGACAAGATTGGGCTAGCCTGGCCTGTTCAGATCAGGGCAAAAAAATATATATGGTTATGGTGTATGTTTCTGGGCATCTCTTACATTATTTTTACTGTATCCCTGCAAATAGCTAAGATGACTTCCTTCTGACAGTTTTACATTTCACCGCAAACTGGGATTCAGCATCAAAATGGATTTTTTCAAAAAAATAAATCTGTCTTTATTTTCATTTTATAAAAATAGTACATTCCACTTGATACTTTTACATAGTGCATAGAGTCTCATACATTTGTCAGCTGTTCTATCCATTCATATACCATTATCCACCTTTTGGTATCTACCTTTTCATTCTTGTTCTGTAATCTCAGACTTAAATCATCCATTTGTGCTAAATCAAGTATTTTAAGTATTAAACCTTCTCTAGATGGTATTATATTAGATTTCCAATGTTTTGCCAGTAATAAATGCGCCACGGTAATTATATAAGACAATACATACGTTTCTTGCATACTATATCCCTTCGGAATAACATTTAACAAATATATTTCCGGTTTTAATGCTAAAATTTCCCCCAGAATTTCTTGAATTATATTTCGCACCATTTTCCAATATCCTTGAATTTTGGAACATCTTCACCACATGTGATAAAAGGTCCCTACATTAGTTTTACATTTCCAACACTGGTTGGAATAACCTGGATAACATTTGGCTATTTTATCCGGGGCCCAGTACCACCTGTGGAACATTTTATAGACATGTTCTTTATACGAGATTGCTCTCATGTACTTAAGAGATTTCCAAATTTTGGACCACTGATCTTCTTCTAACTTCTCTCCTATATCTTTCAACCATGTAATCATGGCTACTCCGGAGTTTGCTCCGGAGCCATCCTTTCTGAGCGAAGACAAAAATGTGTGAGCCGGAGGCTAAAAAACTGTGAGCTAGCTCACACTAACTCAGCTTAGAGGGAACATTACTTGTGACTGACCCAAGGTCACGCCAGCAGCTGCAAGTAATTTATACAAAAGACACCCTGAGTCTCTGACATGCTTCTTTTCTGTACCCATGAAAACATGAGCCACATTTTTACCCCTCATTAATACGGGGTCTGGCCACCCGAGGTCAGGGAGAATTGCCCACAGGGCCAGTCCAGCATGCAGCTAACTGGCCATTTCCAGTCTAAATTATAAAAATACACGCAAACTAATTGCCTTTCTTTCTTTCAACAGCTAGATTTTTTAAACTATAAACGCGTATGGAAAGATGTCCCTCGGAAAGGGGGAGGGAAACGCCATCTGTGTGTCTGAGGTACACTGAGCTCCCCCCGTTTCTCCTCTTTATCGCGTGAGGAAGCCGCCGATCGAAGGGCTTCGGTTTTAAGCGGCCATTTTAAAATCTGGATAGCATGACAATTTATGGGCTGTCGACAGGACTAGGAAATCCGGACTCAGTTGAAACACTGCCAGCGTCACATCAACATTGACCGGGGGCGGGGAGGCAATGCTCAGCGCCCTTCAGAGCAGCACTGCTTTTGGCCTGCAGATAGAGCCTCCCCCTTGCCCCCTTTCTGGCACTGTCCATCAAGGCCGATCATTCCAGACTGCTGCCCATCAGGAATCCTGTCTAATCCTCCCCAGCTGTCGTCAACAGGGATGGGATTAAGGTTGACAGGCCTGAGAATCCAGGAACGGGGAACTGTATTGGGATCACGTTGTCCTCGCCATGGGAACAGCAAAGTTCAGAGCCATACCAGGCGGGGATCCCCCCCCTACGACAAAGGTTTCCAGGAGGGCCGGCCCTGGGCCTTTCCCGTCTTGGGGCAGGGAGGGAGTTCCTGTTCTACCGCCAGCGGAGCGGAAAGGAAGGAGGAGATAGGAAGTCAGGTCACTTTTTTAAAAAAAGAAAAGAAAGAAAGAAGGGGGTGATTTCAAAATGACAGGATGCAACGTAAGGGAGACCTGTTCTATATTACATTCTATTCGCGGTAAGTTCAGACAGGCCTAAAGGAAGATCCTTTCTCACACGACGCATAACGAAGACATGTGGGATTCACCACCACTGGATGCGAGGACAACCGGAGTTGCCAACTCCTGCTTGGGAAATATCTCTAGATTTGGGGGGTGGGGGTGGAGCCTGCCTGGGGAGGGCAGAGTTGGCAGAAGAAGAAGAAGAGGAGGAGGAGATAGGATTTATACCCCGCCCTTCACTACCCAAAGGTGTCTCAGAGCGGCTTATGATCTCCTTTCCCTTCCCCTCCCCACAACAGACACCCTGTGAGGCAGGTGGGGCTGAGAGAGCTCTTAACAGAAACTACTCTTTTTTCAAGAACAGCTCTTATCAGAACTATGGCTTGCCCAAGGTGCAAGTGGAGGAGTGGGGAATCAAACCCGGTTCTCCCAGATTAGAGTCCACGCACTTAACAACTACACCAAACCACTACACCAAACTGGCAGAGATCTCAGCCGGGCATAATGTCAGAGTCCACCCTCCAAAGTGGCCATTTTCTCCTGGAATTACAACTGATGTCTGCTCAGTTGTAATTCCAGGAGATCTCCAGGCCCCAACTGGAGGTTGTGCATATATAGCTTATAATATAGAAGCAAGTACAAAATATTTGTTCATATAGTCCATAATATTATTTTTTACAGATGCTTGACTCCAATGGTGTGGTACACTGATGGACGAACTCCCCTGGAGTTGATATTCATTTCGAAGCGTCTTTTTCAAACATCAAACCTCCTAACCAGGGGTCATTTCGTAGAAAAAGAGCTAGGGGAACTCATTAGCATAACTCATTAGCATATGCCACACCCCCTGACATCAGGGGCCCGGCGGTGGACCTGCAAGGCCGGCGGAAGTGCGAGGAAGCCCCGCCAAGGCCCTCCCTGGCCCCCGGCAGGCAGGGGTGGGGAGAGGCGGGGAGGAAGCAACTTACCCTCCCTCTTCTCCTGCCTCCTCCTGGCTGAATGAGGGCCAGAAGTGGGGCGGCCAGAAGCGGGGGGCGGGGCTTCATCGTGTGCCCCGCCCCCTGCACCTCACCCGGGGGAACTGCGTTAGGGAACTTCGTCCCCCCTGGTCCCCCCCCCCCCGAAATGACCTCTGCTCCTAACAAGAAACACTCCAACAGTCATTCTAAGAAACACTACCCAGCACCTGGGGACGGTGGGGTTTAGGGAGGGGAGGGACCTCAGCAAGGTATAATGCCATGGAGTCCACGCTCCAAAGCAGCCATTTTATCCAGGAGAACTGATCTTGATCATCTGGATATAAATTGTAATAGCAGGAGATCTCCAGGCCCCACCTGGAGGTTGGCAACCCTAGGCTGAGGGCTCTGGCAGACACAGTGACTTTATGGAGGTCTTGGCCTGCTTGGTAGCGCCACGAAATCCACTCAGAGTTCCTTAGGGGAACATCGTGATGCAAAAGTATCAATCCATGAAGCTCTGGGGTTATAACGAAGAGCAGTCTCCGTATCCCTGCAGAAAGAGGCTTGAAACGAGAGCTCTTTCCGACTTCTGAAAAATGTGTGGAATCAATGCATGGCAGGGTGGGTGGCGGGGAGAAGGAGTGTGCCAGCGGGCCCCACCCCTCAGAGTCATGCATCGATTGCCACTCTGTGCCTACGCACATGCAAGATAGACATCCTCACGCAGACCATGTGCCCTGACGAGCAATCAGGCGCCTGGAGGGTCAGTGCGGGGCCTGCCGCTGTGATCCCAATTCCCCTCCTCCGTGTGTTGATTTTACGCAATTTAGAATCAGAAACGGGCTAAGGGGGTTCTAGGCTTGCCAAGTCCCCCCGGGGGGCGGGGAAACCCCTGCCCCAGAGGCCCATTCCCCGCCAGCGGCAGATCGGGCCCCGGGGGGAGCCCCACCCCGACGTGCGCGTCGCCCGGAAGTGACATGAGCACGCCGGGCACGCTGGGGGTGGGGCCACGGTCATCCAAGGGGCCACAGTCATCTGAGGGAAAACACCCGACTTGGCAACCCTAGGTGGTTCCTCCTATAGAATAATGGAGTAACGGCCAGAATAGCTGTTACTGCAACAATGAGGGATGACTCAACTGGGAAAGGAGACCTGACAGGACCCTGGCAATGAGGCGGTGGAACCCAAATTATATTCCTCACCCAGATCCTTGATGCAGCCAGTTTATTGACGGCAAAAGGCTGAATGTCCCCCTCACAGAGGTTTCTCTTTCCACCCAAAGAGTGATTAACACATGGAATTCACTGCCACAGGAAGTGGTGGTGGCTACAAGTATGGACCGCTTCAAAAGGGAATTAGATAAGCATATGGAGCAGAGGTCCATCAGCGGCTGTTAGCCACAAGGTATAGATAGAGGCTCTGGGGCAAATGATGCTCTGTCTTCTTGGTGCTTGGGGGGGGGTCAACAGTGGGAGCGCGGCTGTTAAAGAGAAGATACATACAAATGGGTCACATGTGGCCACAGCCCTCTCAGAGAAGAAAGTTCTAGAGAACGGGCCTTTGGCCTGATCCAACATTGGCGTCTCTTATGTTCTTATGTTCTTATATGGCCTGAGCACGTCAGTTGCCGTACAAATGGGTCATGTGGCCACAGCCCTCTCACAGGGAAAAATGTTCCAGAGAATGGGCCTTCAAGGGAGCTGAAGAGAACATACGGTGGCCATTGTTGAGTGAAGAGAAAGGTATATGAAGGAAGATTCTGGAAGTGAAGGAGATAATGCTGTAGTGTTATTTATAGGTGAATGTGAAGAGAATATTAAGGCCTGTTAGAGAAGATTGCAGAGGTTTCTAGTTACGGCCTGAGCACATCAGTCGCCATACAAATGGGTCACATGTGGCCACGGCCCTCTCAGAGAAGAAAGTTCTAGAGAACAGGCCTTCAAGGGAGCTGAAGGGGAAATGGCAGCCATTTTGAATGAAGAGAAATGTTATATGAAGAAAGATTCTGGAAGAGAGGGAGATAATGTTGTAGTGTTATTTACAGGTGAATGTGAAGAAAATATTAAGGCCTGTTAGAGAAAAGGTTGTAGAGGTTTCTAGATACTGCCTGAGCACACCAGTCACCATACGAATGGGTCACACGTGGCCACGGCCCTCTCAGAGAAGAACGTCCTAGAGAATGGGCCTTCAAGGACGCTGAAGGGAACGTATGGCAGCCATTTTGAGTAAAGGAGAAACTTACATGAAGGAAGATTCTGGACATGGGGGATATATGTGAACGTGAAGAGAATTTGCAGAATTACACACAAGGCACACAGAGTGGATAGAGAAAACTTTTTCCTCTGTCTCCCCAAACAGTAGAACTCGAGGGCATCCAATAACATTGCCAGCTTCCACATGGGGCCTGGGGATCTCCCGCTTTTACAAATGATCTCCTGCTGACAGAGATCAGCTCCCCTGGAGAAAATGGCCGCTCTGGAGGGTGGTCTCCATGGCATTGGACCATGCTGAGGCCCCTCCCCTCCCCAAACCCCGCCCTCTCCTGGCTCCACCCCCAAAGTCTCCAGCTATCTTCCAACCCAGACCTGGCAACCCTAGCATCCAATGAGGTAATAGATGTAAGATGGAGGGGGGGAAGTACTTTACTCAGCAAGTGATTGACACGTGGAGCTTGCGGCCAGAGGATATGGTGATGGCTGCAGGTGCCTTCAAAATGGGATTAGACAGATTCATGGAGGTCTACCAGCAGCTATCAGCCATGGTGACTAAAGGGAACCTTCATCTTCAGAGGCAGCCAACCTCTCAATCCCAGTGACAGGAGGCAACATTAGGGGAAGACCTTGGCCTCTATGCCCTTCTTGCTGGCCCTCTTGGACAATTGGCGGGTTACTGTGAGAGACAGGATGCCGGATGAAATGGACCACAGGTCTGATCCGGCAGGACTCTTAACTACCTTTTGAGGGCTGGCCCAACAGCCTGAGAATTAGGGTTGCCAGCTCCAGGTTGGGAACTACCTGGAGATTTGGGGGGTGCGTGGGCCCTGAGGAGGATGAGGTTTGGGGAGGGGAGAGATTTCATAGAGCCCACCCTCCAAAGCAGGGATTTTCTCCAGTTGAACTGGTCTCTGTCAGCCGGAAATCAGTCGCAATAGCGGGAGATCTCCAGCCGCCACCTGGAGGTTGGCACCCCTGCTGAGAGTCCATACCTGGTATTTGTTGGTGGAGTTGAAGGGGATCTCAGCCACTTTCTTGTTCTTCTCCCGCATGAGTTTGACGGATCCGGACGAGAGCTCGATGCACTTCAGAAGGGCCGACTCGGAAGCATCTCCCGCTACGTCACGCTGTGGGAAGAGGAGGAGGAGGCGCATTTTAAAGATCGGCTTTGGACAGGATCCCACATCCTTTGGCTTGGCTGTAAGACGTGAGAACTTTCCAGCCTCCCCATCCCCAAGCTGCCAACCTCCATATTATTATTTGCTTGGAAAGAAGATGCAAGAAATTGAAGCAGGTTGCCTTACGCCCAGGGGTCATTTCCTGCGGGAGAGCACAGGAGCGGAGCACCGGCAGTAAGGAGCCCAGGGGGTGTGGCTCATGCAGCAAGCCCCGCCCCCTGCTCCCAACAGCCCTCAGTTGGGCCACAAGGAGCAAGAAGCAATCAGGGAAGTTGCAGAGCCCCCCCCCCCCCCCTGGTCCAAAACAGTCCAGTGGCAGCTTTAAGACTAAGTTTTATTCAGGTACAAACTCTCCCTCCTCTGCGAGGACAGATCTGCACGTCCCCCCCCCCTCAATAGCTAGCAATCCAAAACAGTCCAGTGGAGCCTGAGCGGTGGGTGTTGCCTTCTGACACACTTCCAGTGATGCCAGGGGGTGTGGCATATGCAAACGAGTTATGCTAATGAGTTATGCTAATGAGCTCCTGCACCTCTTTTTCTACAAAATGACCCCTGCTCCCTCCATTCCCCTGCAAAGAACACCCCAAAGCCGATCCCTTTCTTCTGCATCCCACTTCCCCCCCCCCAGCTCTCAGCATTCTTTCTCATGGAGGTCTGGGTATTCTGCTCTCACCTTGAGGATGGGAATATTTTCCTGACCCCCTTTGAACACTGCACGGTTGCAAAGACCTGCAATTTTGGACAGGGCCACCCAGGTAGCAGAGCTCTTATCAAAGGCCGTGCCTACAGGAAAGAGAAAGGGGAGATTTTAAAAAAGTCGCAGGGTGAAACTCTAAGGGTGGAGGAAGAGAGTGGGGTGTGGATGCCCAGGAGGGGGGAAGAAGAAGATGAAGAAGAAGAGGAGGAGGAAGAGGAAGCACACGAGGTGGTGGCGGGCCCCCCCAAGGCCCCCTCCCAAAGAATTCCCTAGCTACGGGGCTGCGAGGAGGAGGAGGGGATTGGATTTATACCCTGCCCTACACTCGGAGTCTCAGAGTGGCTTGCAAACTCCTTTCCCCTTCCCCTCCCCACAAAAGACTGAGAGAGCTCTCCCAAGAACTGCCCGTGAGAGAACAGCTCTGGAAGAACTTGTGACTGACCCAAGGTCACACCTGCAGCTGCATGTGGAGAAGTGGGGATTCAAACCCAGTTCTCCCAGATTAGAGTCTGCACTCTTAATCACTACACCAAACTGGCTCTCTAAAGAACCTAGATGATCCCAAAGGTGAAAGAGGTGCTCCTATTCCCCTAGAAGAAACACCTTCCCACCATCCCAGACAGATGTGAAGTCTACCTATCCCTCCCCCCCACAGCCCTCACCAGACTGGTCTTCGGTGGTATCGGCTTCATGGATCTGGTTGTCAAACCACATGTGGGCGACGGTCATGCGGTTCTGGGTCAGGGTCCCCGTCTTGTCCGAGCAGATGGTGGAGGTGGAGCCCAGGGTCTCCACGGCTTCCAAGTTCTTCACCAAGCAGTTCTTGCGTGCCATGCGCTTGGCGGTCAGGGTCAGACACACCTGATAGGAGGGAGGGAGACAGTGGGATGGCAGAGTGCGAGAAAGCCTCCAAATTGGGACACATCAGATTTGCAAAGGCAGACAGGACTTACAAAGCTGGACAATTCTCCATAACCTTCTGTTCTTTGGATGGTCAGCCACAGAGGGCAGGGGCTGTAGCTCAGTGGAAGAGCATCTGCTTGGCATGCAGAAGGTCCCAGGTTCGATCCCCGGCATCTCCAGTTGAAAGGACCAGGCAGGAGGTGATGGGAAAGACCTCTGCCTGAGACCCTGGAGAGCCATGAAGTGGGGCTGTAGCTCAGTGGAAGAACCTCTGCTTGGCATAGGGTTGCCAAGTCCATCTTCCACCCCCAGCGGGGGACTTTGGGGGCCTTCCTGGAAGGGGTGGGGCATTCCCAACGTGATGACGTCACGTTGGGGTCGTCTGCCACCCTCCCCCAACCCGGCCGTGCGCCGGATCTCCAGAAACAGCAGTTCCCTGCACTTAGAGTAGCCGACAGCCGGCGTTTCCCCTTTAGGAGAAGATGCGTTTCCCTTTTAAGAACGAAGCTGGCTTTTCCCTGCAAGCTGGGATGAAACACGGGCTGCACACCCTTAAAGGGAGAGAGATGGGTGGCTGTGGGTGTTGGGGGTGGGGCTTCCCCCGCCGACCATCTGGCCAGCGGCGGGTAGAAACCCCCCCCCAAATTGGGGGACCCCTGGCAAACCAGGGGGGTTTGGCAACCCTAGCTTGGCATGCAGAAGGTCCCAGGTTCAATCCCCAGCATCTCCAATTGAAAGGACCAGGCAGGAGGGGATGGGAAAGGCCTCTGCCTGAGACCCTGGAGAGCCATGAAGTGGGGCTGAAGCTCAGTGGCAGAGCCTCTGCTTGGCATGCAGAAGGTTGTAGGTTCAATCCTCAGCATCTCCAGTTAAAAGGGCCAGGGAGTAGGTGATGGTGAAGACCTCTGCCTGAGACCATGGGAAAGACCCCCGCCGGAGCCCCGGGAGAGCCGCTGCCAGTCTGAGTAAACTACAGACCTTGATGGGCCAAGGGCCTGATTCAATAGAAGGCAGCTTCATGCATTCAGTATCAGAACCTGGGGCCCTCAGGGATATTCCAGGCCCTTTCCCTAAATCTCCAGCTTCCAGGAAAAATAAAAACCCTGGTTGTCTCTAGTCCTGATACTTATATGGGAAAGTGCATAGGCAACCCTTTACCCAGATACCCTGCGTCAAGACGTCGGTTGACTGAAAAGCACTTAGGCACTTAAATAAAGAACTTTAAACCTATTATGCACCTTGAGTTCAGGATTTTGCTACAGAGGCAACGTTTCCTCTAAGCCGTGGAGCCTTGTGAGCAAAAATTCTACTTTGGGAGCTGCTGGCGTGAAAGTTGTGAGCAAGCCATTTGGCTACTGCATAAATCAGTTTGCTCTGGGGCCATCCTTCCGAGCTGAGACAAAAATATGTGAGCCGGAGGCTAAAGAACTGTGAGCTAGTTCACACTAACTCAGCTTAGAGGGAATACTGGAGGGTAGCCATGTTGGTCTTCGGCACAAGAGCTAGAATTCGAGTTCAGTAGCCAACAAGATTTTCAAAATAGCCCTGTCCTGGATAGCCCAGGCAAGCCCGATTTCATCAGATCTCAGAAGCTAAGCAGGGCCGACACGGGCGAGTATTAGGATGGGGGACCCCCAGAGAATATAGGGTTGCCAAGTGAATTTTACTCACCAGCGGGAGAGCCTCGCCACGCTCTGAAAGCCGTCCCTCATCGTGCGCGCGCGTCGCCAGCACGTCACCGGAAGTGACGCGCGATGTTGATCACATTGAGCGTGTGGCCCCGATCGTCGGAGGGAAAACCATAGAGTTTTCCCTCCGACGATCGGGGCCATGCCCCCAACGTGATCAATATGGTTGCGTCACCTCTGGTGATGCAGCCATGCTGCGCTTCGGGGGGCGGAGTTCCCCCCGGGGCCCGATTCCGCGGCGGCGGAAAACAGGCCTCCAAAGCGGGGGTTTACCCGCCACCCGCCCCCAATTGGCAGCCCTAAGAGAATACCAGGGCCAGGAGGCCAGAGGCAGGGTATCAAGCCACATCTCTGACCATCCTCTATGCCAGGGGTGTCGAACTCATTTGTTATGAGGGCCGGATCTGACATAAATGAGACCTTGTTGGGCCAGGCCACGTGTGTCATAAAATGTAATGCCAGGTAGCAGAGATATATACTTTATAAAGGACACAAACGCAAAGGGGTTTTTTTTAACTTAAAATAAAAACATGCTTAAAACATGAGCACCCTTGCAATATTTTGTTTATTGAACAGTGTCTGATAACTGACACCCCTTGCTCTGAATTATTAAATCATATTGCATCAAAATGTCTGTGCTGTTGCAATCTTGAGTATGCTGTTCAGGTGTGTATCTGTAAGCTGCAGACCTACAATGATGCAGCAGCAGCAGCAGAACTGGAAGAAGAAGCAGAGGGCAGCCAGTTCCACTGCGGCCCTGACAGAAACCCTCGTGGGCCTGATCCAGCCCCCGGGCCGCATGTTTGACACCCCTGCTCTATGCCCCAGTAGGAGTCGCCAGAGGTCGCCATGACTTCCAGGCACAGGCAGGCACACACACAAATACAAAAATACCCCCCGAAAGATTTTCAGAGTATAAACTTTTGAGAGTATCAATTAATTATTGTATGGCATCGTGTGTAGTATAGCCAGGAGAGCCTAAGATTGTCTGGCAACCATACGTTCTGGCTCTTTTAACGTGATGCACCACTAGGTGGCGAGCTAGATTGGTTTTTAAGGCCAGAGACATTTCAGAGGTGGTTTGCCACCGCCTGCCTCTGCGTCACAAAGTGAGCTTGAGTCTAAAAAGCTTATACCTTGAAACCCTCTAAGGGGTTACAGGCAGTGTTCCCTCTAAGCTGAGTTAGTGTGAGCTAGCTCACAGTTTTTTAGCCTCTGGCTCACACATTTTTGTCTTAGCTCAGGAAGGAGGGCTCCAGAGCAAACTAATTTATGCAGTAGCCAAATTGCTTGCTCACAACTTTAATGGCAGTAGCTCACAAAGTAGAATTTTTGCTCACAAGACTCCACAGCTTAAAGGGAACGTTGGTTACAGGACTCGAATCCAGCTCAGGATTTTGCTACAACTGGTCTGATCCAGCCGGGCTCTTCTTAGGTTCTTAGATCCTCTCACCTCCACGTCTGTGGACATGCGACCAGAGTACCCATTCCGCAAGCGCTCCTACAGTCTGCAGCAATGTTCCCTCTAAGCTGTGGAGTCTTGTGAGCAAAAATTCTACTTTGTGAGCTACTGGCACTAAAGTTGTGAGCTAACACTTTGGCTCCTGCATACATTAGTTTGCTCTGGAGCCCTCCTTCCTGAGCCAAAACAAAAATGTGTGAGCCGGAGGCTAAAAAACTGTGAGTTAGCTCACACTAACTCAGCTTAGAGGGAACACTGGTCTGCAGTACTTACGGTGACGGTAGCCAGAAGCCCTTCGGGGACGTTGGCCACAATGATGCCGATGAGGAAGATGACGGCTTCCAGCCAGCTGTAGCCCAGGATCAGGGAGAGGACGAAGAAGGAGACCCCCAAAAAGACAGCCACGCCAGTGATGAGCTGGATGAAGTGTTCGATCTCGACGGCGATGGGGGTCTTGCCAACCTCCAGGCCCGAGGCCAGGGTGGCAATTCGGCCCATCACTGTGCGATCGCCGGTGGCGATGACAACGCCGCGTGCCGTGCCTGGGAGGACGAAAGGGCCGCTTTGTAGGCATCTCTGCACTGCAACCTTTCATTCATTTATTTAATCCGCTTCTACCCCGCCTTTCTCCCCAGTAGGGGCCCGAAGCGGCTTACATCACTCTCCTCTGTTCCATTTTATCCTCACCACAAACCTGTGAGGTAGGTTCGGCTGAGAGACTGTGACCGACCCAAGGTCACCCAGCGAGCTTCCATCGCATAAGTGGGGATTCGAACCTGGGTCTCCCAGATCCTAGTCCCACACCCTAACCGCTATACCCCACTGACTCTCTTATGTTGGTTTCATGCTCATTTACTACACATAGTATCATGGACAGTGTTCCCTTTACGCTGTGCGAGTGAGCGGCCGCTCATTAACACAGGAAGCCCCACTCAGCAGTAGTCTGGATCGGCGCAGGGTCTTGCACTGCCCATTGCCCATTTTAAGTTTACGGCAGTTCTGTTCTGCTCAGGACGTGAACTCTTCCGCCCAGTGGGGGGGGGGGATTAGAGGGAACATTGATCCTGACCTCTCCCAAAGAATCCTGAGAACTGTAGTTCAGGAAGAACGAGAAGCATCTGCTAGAAATATCTACCTTTCCCAGGAAAGAGAATGGCTATTATCTCATGTAGGTCTGTAATGCAGATCGCCCCCAAGGAATTGGACCTAATACAAGCAGGAACCTGCGGGGACCTGCGCAGACGTCACATTGTCCCCTCCTCCACTATTTCTTCTCACCTCTCTGCAAGCCTCCATAGCCTCTTCCCTTTGCCTGCTTCCTTCTCACCAATGTTTGGGGGGAGGGGTTAGAGTTCAGGGTTTTTTTGCAAACTTGAGGCATCTTTCAGGTTTGTAGGACCTTTCTGGTGGCCCTTTGTTACACGCCCAGGGAAATGCTGATCGCCACTTTGGGGTCAGGAAGCAATTTTTCTACAAGCCATTTTGGGCGGCGATCCTGGAGGGTTTTTTGTCATATCCTGGGCGTGGTCACTGGGTGTGTGTGGAGGGGGAAGTATTTGCAAATTTCCTGCATTGTGGATTGTAGATGACCCTGGAGGTCCCTTCCAACTCTGATTCTATGTTTCTAAGACCTGTCTTGTCCGTTCAGGGCTCCAATCCCTGGATTTAAGTATCCTCAGATTTGGCCGGGTTGGAAATTAGATATATTGATATTGTTCTTCCACCAGCACCCTGGTAGACTTTCCTAGACACCACCTAGACAGTTCCCATCAATCTATACCCCCCTCATCTCCCTTTTAGGTTTTGGTCATACCTTCTACACAGTTGGTTGAAAAGAAGGTGATATTCCTGGTTTCCAAGGGGTTGTCGTGGGTGCAGTCGGGTGATCGCGTCTGGGGCTCTGATTCACCAGTCAAGGAGGAGTTATCCACCTGGGCAGACAGAGAACCACACATGTAGTGAAAAATGGCTTGTCGAGAGCTTCACATTCAAGCGGCCTCATTTTGAACTTGGATGCAGAATTCATTCATTCATTCATTCATTCATTCATTCATTTTAAGCATTTTTACCCCGCCCTCCCCGCAAGCGGGCTCAGGGCGGCTTACAAGGGGCGCGAGCCCATATATAAAACCCAATAAAACACTAAAATCACAATTACAATTACAACAATAATCACAGTAGAACATTAATAACAATAATAAAGTGCTTTCAGTCAAGATGGTCTTGAGTGGTTATCTTCAAACCAGCCCCATTGGGGTCTCACTGTCCAGTTGGTCATTCATACCAATCCACGTTGTTAATATCACATGTGGCTGGGCATTCCCAGGGCGATCCCGCGACCCGATAGTATTGCCACCGTTGGTGATGGTGGCAGCGGCGGCCCCTATGTAAAGCCTGGCGGAAGAGCTCCGTCTTGCAGGCCCTGCGGAACTGCATAAGATCCCGCAGGGCCCTGATCTCCTCCGGGAGCTCGTTCCACCAGGTAGGGGCCGCCACTGAAAAGGATCCAGCCCTGGTTGCCGTTATCCACCTGGGCAGACAGAGAACCACACATGTAGTGAAAAATGGCTTGTCGAGAGCTTCACATTCAAGTGGCCTCATTTTGAACTTTGATGCGGAATTCATGTTTCAAATTTTCAAATTCTCAAAGTCTGCATGCAAATACTAGGAAATCCAAGGGATCTCTGGCCTCTGCCTTCGAATTTAACATTTCTACAGGGATCAGCAGTATATGAATATCTGAATAAAGGAATAAAAAAGAAATTTGAATTCAGGGCTCTAAAATAGAGTCAGTTGACATGTTAAAAGAAGGAGGAGGACGAGGAGGAGACTGGATTTATACTCTGCCCTTCACTTAGAGTCTCAGAGCGGTTTACAATCTCCTTCCCCTTCTCCTCCCCACAACAGACACCCTGTGAGCAATGTTCCCTCTAAGCTGAGTTAGTGTGAGCTAGCTCACAGTTCTTTAGCCTCTGGCTCACACATTTTTGTCTTAGCTCAGGAAGGATGGCTCCGGAGCAGACTAATTTATGCAGCAGCCAAATCCCTCGTTCACAACTTTAATGCCAGTAGCTCACAAAGGAGAATTTTTGCTCACAAGATTCCACAGTTTAGAGGGAGCATTGCCTGTGAGGTGGGTGGGGCTGGGAGAGCTCCTTCGAGGACTGCTCTTGAAAGAACAGCTCTGAAAGAACTTGTGACTGACCTGAGGTCACATCAGCAACTGCATGTGGAGGAGTGGGGAATCAAACCCAGTCCTCCCAGATTAGAGTCCGCGCTCTTAACCACGACACCAAACTGGCTCGAGAACTTCCTGGTATATTGTGCAATTAAAAACAAATATCTGTTTCTTGTACATTAAAATGCAAGCCCCACTCAGCTCCTCCTTCCTAATAAAGAAGAGACAGAAATATCTTCAGAACAGAACATTGTGCGAAGGAATGTCTGACGCAGCCATTGTGGTGCTAATTTGAATCGTCTCGCTTGATGCCCGACAAATTGTGAATGTTCTGTCTCCGAAGCTGGTAGCGAGAGCTCTTCTCTCCACTAGGTTTGGTTAAGGAAGGGAGAGAAGCCTTTGCAAGCCTCACAGCGCCACTCACCAGGTGTCCCATGCTTCAGGAAATTCTTTTGGGGAGGGGAATGCATACTCAAGGGCCTCACCTTGCATCCATGGGCCGAGATGATCCTCAGATCGGCTGGGACTCTGTCTCCACCTTTCACTTCCACCAAGTCTCCAACCACCACATCTTCGGCGTTGAGTTGCATCTTCTCACCTTCCCGGATGACCAGGGCTTGCTAGGGGAGGAGGAGGAGAAGAAGAGGAGATTGGATTTATGACCCCTCCTTCGCTACCCAAAGGAGTCTCAGAGCGGCTGACAATCTCCTTCCCCTCCCCCTCCCCACAACACACATCCTGTGAGGTAGGCGGGGCTGAGAGAGCTCGCGCGAGAACTGTCCTTGAGAGAACAGCTCTGAGAGAACTTGTGACTGACCCAAGGTCACACCAGCAGCTGCATGTGGAGGAGTGGGGAATCAAACCCAGTTCTCCCAGATTAGAGTCCACGCTCCTAACCACTACACCAAGCTGGCCTCTATCAAGAGGATTAGCAAGATCAGGGCAGTATATACAAATTCTGGGGACTGTCAGCTATCAGTACCCTAAAATGCATTGCCCTAGCGTACTGTCTCCGGGAGGGACAAAAGCCACTGAGTTGTCGCTTCTGTTGTTGTTTGTGTCACACTTTCGACACGCAAAGGCCTCAGACGTTACTGCACCAACCGGCAATCCTCAATTTATCAATTCATCCTTCCTTAAAAATCGATCCTTTCGAGACTGTTTATTTCTGTTCCCATCTTGCAAGTGCGGGAATCCCGAAATAGAGAGGTACCAAATGCCATCTATTTATATAGCAGCTAGGATTTTTAACCCACATCTAAAAGAAACACTGTCCACTAGAGAGTCTTAGACTTTGTTGAACTTCTACCATCGCTCAGGACCTGCAGGCATCCGTGTTTTCCTGTATCACGAATGTCGTACCAGAGGCGGTTGGAAAGGCTTCCGAATTACAATTACAATTCAGTTCCTTCAAAGCTCCAGAGGCACGAGAGGAAAAGGATGTACTCCCAGACAGTGGGTGAATTCGCCCTCTAACAACGCCCACTCCCAAACCCCCCTCGACTTTTATTTTGGTTTTTATTTTCCCGGCATGTTTTGGGAAACTGTATGTATGTCACCTGCCAACCTAGCAGTTCGAAAGCAAGAAATTGCAAGTAGATAAATAGGGACCACTTCGGTGGGAAGGAAACAGCGTTCCGTGTGCCTTGGTGTTTAGTCATGCCAGCCACATGACCACGGAAACGTCTTCGGACAGCGCTGGCTCTTCGGTTTTGAAATGGAGATGAGCACCGCAACCCTAGAGTTCGGATTTGATTGGCTTTCGAGCAAGGGAACCTTTACCTTTACTATGTATGTTCCTCTGTTGTTTTTGGCACAAAAACAGAGGGCTTTTCGGCACGGGTTTTTTACCTCAGTCCTGGCACCATGCCGCTTTGGTTTATCCCCTGATTTCCACACGCATTTTTAGAAAGTGGGCCGGGCCGGGTGGGGCTTCCGATTGGCCACTGGAGATTTGATCGGCGGTGCAGATTTTTAAAAAAACATTGCTTTGGCCGCTGCTGCCACCACAGCACAAGGATCTTCGCCGTGTAAGTGAAAGTCAGCTGGCCGCAGCCATTTTGCGGCAGCCATACCGGGGCTGGGCCCACCACGCCGTGTCAGAATTCCAATGGTGCCTGCAGGCCCCAAAATGTCGAGGAACTCTGCTCTGTCGGTTTTCTTTGTCCCACACACCGCCAGCCCACCTTTCAATAACTGATCAATAGTCAATGGTAAACGTAAAGGTAAAGGTTCCCTTGCTCGAAAGCCAGTCGAGCCCGACTCCAGGGTTGCGGTGCTCATCTCCGTTTCCAAGCCGAAGAGCCAGCGCTGTCCGAAGACGTTTCCGTGGTCATGTGGCCGGCATGACTAAACACCAAGGCGCACGGAACGCTGTGACCAAACTAAGAGACAAATTACCTAAAATTACAGCCATATTTGGTACCGCTTCTGCCTAAAAAAACCCAATCTCCTCAGAACATAAATTATGAAAGCTAACTATAATATACTGGGTCCGATGCATGATGTAGTGAAATCAGCTCATAGGTTTATTAGATAGTGCAGGAACAAGACAAACTAGCCGGCTGCAGTCAATGGTACTATTTATTTAATTCAGTTCTACCCAATTTTTCTCCCCAGTGGAAACCCGAAGGGGCTTACAGCAGTCTCCTCTCCTCCATTGTACCCTGCCTGCAAGATAGGTTCGGCTCAGAGGGTATGACTGGCCCAAGGTCACCCTGCGAGCTCCCACAGCATGAGTGGGGATTTGAACCCGCACCTCCCAGATACTAGTCTGGCCCTCTAACTACTACACCCAAGGGTCATTTCCTGCGGGAGCGGACAGGAGCGGCGCTCCGGCAGTAAATAGCTCAGGGGGCAGGCACACGCAACAAGCCCCGCCCCCTGCTCCCAGCAGCCCTCAGTCGGGCCACGAGGAGCAAGAAGCAGCCAGGTAAGTTGCAGAGCCCCCCCCCCCGGCCCGCCTTCAGGTACAAGCTCTCCCTCCTCTGAGAGGGCAGATCGGCACGTTCCCCCCTCCCCCCAATAGCTGGCAATCCAAAACAGTCCAGTGGAGCCTGAGCGGTGGGTGTTGCCTTCTGACACACGTCCGGTGATGTCAGGGGGTGTGTCACATGCAAATGAGTTATGCTAATGAGTTATGCTAATGAGCTCCTCCACCTCTTTTTCTACAAAATGGCCCCTGACTACACCACACTGGTTCTCAACCAGGGTCTGCCACAGTTAGGGTTGCCATCCCCCCCAGTTGGGCCAGGAGATCCTCTGATTTCAGGGGCCCCGATCCAGGGGAAGCCCCGCCCCCGAACAGCACCATCCCACAGGGATAGCACTGATGCAATGATGTCACCGGTAGTGACATCATCACGCTGGTGGCACTGCATGGCGACACTTTAGCATTTGGGACGGACTCTATGATTACCATAGAGTTTCTGCCCCGAATGCTAGAGCGTTACCACGCAATGCCCCTAGCATGGTGACGCCCCTCCTGGTGACATCCGTGCGCCGGAAAAGTCCTGATGAGGAGCCAGGAGCCCCCTGCTGCAGGTAAGGTGAGACTTGGCAACCCTGGACACAGTTCACAAATTACAATACACAGTGCCACGTTGGTCTCTTCGGACACCCAGGCTGAGAACAAGAAATATGCTGAGGGACCATTGGAGGTTCTGGGCTGCTCTCCTCTCACGCCTGATCAGAATTTAGCAATCCAAGACAGAGCAACGGACGACCTGGGTTCATCAGGGGTGGAGCCAAAATGGAATTTGGGGAGGGGTGCAAGGGGAGGAGCCAGATGAGAATCTGGAGCCACTAGGGGTGGAGCCACACTAGAATCTGGAGGTATTTGGGGTGGAGCTACACTCGAATCTGGAGGCATTAGGGGGTGGAGCCACGATAGAATCCAGTGGCATTTAGGGGTGGAGCCACACTAGAATGTGAAGGCATTGGGGGTGGGGCCAAACTACAATCCAGAGGCATTGGGGGTGGAGCCACACTAGAATCCGGAGGCATTGGGGGTGAAGCCACACTAGAATCCAGAGGCATTGGGGTAGAGCCATACTAGAATCCAGAGGCATTAGGGGTGGAGCCACACTAAAATCCGGATGTATTAGGGGTGGAGCCACGCTAGAAACTGAAGGCATTAGGGGTGCAGCCAAACTAGAATCCGGAGGCATTGGGGGTGGAGCCACACTAGAATCCGGAGGCATTAGGGGTGGAGCCACAACAGAATCCGGAGGCATTAGGGGTGGAGCCACACTAGAATCTGGATGCAGTAGGGGTGGAGCCAAACTAGAATCCAGAGCCATTGGGGGTGGAGCCACACTAGAATCCGGAGGCATTAGGGGTGGAGCCACAACAGAATCTGGAGGCATTAGGGGTGGAGCCACACTAGAATCTGGATGCAGTAGGGGTGGAGCCACACTAGAATCTGGAGGCATTTGGGGTGCAGCCACAACAGAATCTGGAGGCATTAGGGGTGGAGCCACACTAGAATCTGGATGCAGTAGGGGTGGAGCCACACTAGAATCCGGAGGCATTTGGGGTGCAGCCACAACAGAATCTGGAGGCATTAGGGGTGGAGTCACACTAGAATCCAGAGACATTAGGGGTGGAGTCACACTAGAATCCGGATGCATTAGGGGTGGAGCAACACTAGAATCTGGAGGCACTGGGAGAGAAGCCAGATTATAATCCAAAGGTACTGGGAGAGGAGCCAGACTAGAATCGAAAGGCACTGGAGGAGCAGCCTGGCCGTTTATACATGAAGCCTGGCGCCACCTGGTAAGATCATGACCTGCCAGGCAGAATTTTGAACCTACTGCCTTTTCAGGCCCTCTTATTGGGTACCAGATAGAACACTGCTGGTCTAACTAGTGAAACGGAGTTCTGCCCACCGCACTCCTCTAGCAACCCTACCGGTACTCCCCCTATCCACGGTCCATACCTGTGGCACCATGTTCTTGAAGGACTCCATGATCTTAGAGCTCTTGGCTTCTTGGTAGTAGGAGAAACAGCCAGTGATGATCACCACAGCGGCCAAGACGATACCTAGGTACAGCTGTGAGAGGGCGGGAACGGATACAGGAAGCTGGAATCTCGGGAACTCCACGGCATCCCCTCGTTTCCCTCTCCTCCCTCCTCCCCCCGGCACCCCTAACGCTCTACGGAAGGGCTCCCTCCCAGCACTCACGTTGTCCCCGGCTGGGTCGTCCTCGGTCCCCGCTTGGATGCCGTAGGCCAAGAAGCAGAGGATGGCCCCGATCCACAAGAGAATGGAGAAGCCTCCAAAGAGCTGGCGGCAAAACTTCACCCATTCGGGAGTGGTAGGTGGTGGGGTCAGTGCGTTGGGACCATCGCGGGCCAGGATCTCTTGGGCTTTGCTGTGGGTCAGACCCTGATGGGGGAAAACAGAGAAACTCTCACCAGCCCACAATGGAGCCACCTGTCAGCCGGCGTCCTCCCCGCCCGCACTTTTGTCCCTTCGCTCCCTCCAACGATTCCTCTCCGTAACCTAATTCTCACCCCTTCCTGTACCCGAAAGGTGCACAAAGACCACTTGAGTCCCACAACAGGAAATGCACCGTGGGGCTTTCCAAGCCGAGCCATTGCAGAACCTGATACATAACCAGGGCTATTTTTGGGCAGGAACGCACAGGAACGGAGTTCTGGCTGGCTCCCGAGTTGGCCACGCCCAGCAGGAACTCATTAGCATAATAGGCCACAACCAACAGCAGAAACTCATTAGGATTGGCTACATTAGGTGTGTGTGGCCTAACATGCAAAGGAGTTCCTGCTCCAAAAAAAGGCCCTGGGTTTTGACAACAAACAAGGTAAACAGAATAAGAAGCAAAAGGTGGGTGTGGCTGGATGACAACACTTCTGGTGACATAGGGGTGCGGCCTAATATGCTAATGAGCTGTGTCATCAGGGTGTGGCCTAATATGCTAATGAGTTTCTGCTGCTGGGTGTGGCCTGTTATGCTAATGAGTTCGTGCTGGGCTTTTTCTACAAAAAAAGCCCTGCATAAATCCTTCCGAATGTCGCCAAGAGATGGCAGAGAGAACATGGCATCCGCTTAGAAAAGGGTTTCCAGTTTGGGGGTTGGGAAATGCCTGGAGATTTTGTAGGTAGATCCGAAGGGACCAGGGGAAAATTACTCACTACTTCAATAAGGGGACGTCACCAAATTCACCACTTGCCACGATATAACAGAACCGGTCTCTGTTGCCTGGAGATCAGTTGTCATTCTGGGAGGTCTCCAGCCAGCACCTGGAGCCTGGCAACCCTACCTTAGGATTCTGCTAGTTAGCTTCCCTGAACTAACTTGCTTGTTGATAGGAAACATTTATTTTATTCTTTTGCATTTTCCATATGTGTGTTATGTGTGCATGCAATGTGAGTGTGTGTGCACCTGGAAGCCACAATGACCTCTGGTGACTGACCCCTCCTGGGGGCCTGGAGGATATTCAGAGATGCGGCTGAATAAAGCCTGCCCCCACCTCCCGACTGCTGGTATTCCAAGGAGGTCTCCCATCCAAGTGCTTCCCGGAGTCGACCCTGCTTAGCTTCCGAGATCTGCCTGGGCTATCCAGGTGAGGGCTACAGAGAACATTTATGACCACTCTCTTTCCAAGTATGACCCAAGGGACATACAGACGTGTCCCTGGTAATGCTGGTCCAGACTGCCCATCTCTTGTCTTTTGATCCTCATCCTGTATAAATGGGTTCCCCAAACTCATTGGTCAAATCCTGCTTCAGAGGTTCAAGCTCCCTGTCGATGATTCTATAGTCGTCTGTCAAGCTTCAAGGGCTGGACAATTCATGAGAACGCACTTGAACTGACCTGAATTGCTAATACGAACTGACTAACTCTCTAACTCATTGACTTTAAACAAAATGTTTGTTTTGAAAAAATAACTGGATACTAACTGCTAATGATCTCCTTTCTTGGGCTTTTAGTCATAGTGTGGGTAAATTTACTTTCTTTAATCCTGGGGTGCTATTCCCTCCCCTTTTCTGTTCTTTATAGTTTGTAGGGTGTAACAAAAAATCAATAAAGCTATCCTGTCTTCAGGGGTTTAAAAAAAAAGAAGAAGAACATCAGAAGAACCCTGCTGGATCAGACCAGGGGTCCACCTAGTCCAGCATCCTGTCTCACACAGTGGCCAACCAGTTCCTCTGGATAACCAACAACAGGGCATAGAGGCCAAGGCCTTCATAAGAACATAAGAAGAGCCCTGCTGGATCAGACCAGTACTCCACCTAGTCCATCATCCTGTCTCACACA